>NC_135551.1:17523502-17636002 GCF_964340395.1 Glandiceps talaboti | reverse complement strand
ATGTTTTGTCTAGTCACCTGCAGGCTACCATCGTTTATCCATTACCTTCGTCAGTGGTTTCAAAAAATAAATAAACACATGTAGAGTTGTAATCCAGTTTTTGTTTTTGCAGAAACTTACCACAATTGGATCCTGGTGAACCGACATCGCATAACATGTATGACCCATCACTGTCCAAACAATGTGGTACCTTCATGTTAGGAAGCTTCCGACAATGGTTGTTGTCAAGAGAATAAGCTTTCAACCTTCTATCATATAAGCTTTTCTCACCATCTGATAGATTTTCCAACCCTACAGACCACTGAGAGCAGGGTTTTCCAGAGGCCGACGTATCCACTTTTCCAAAATAATCGATCCCACTTTCCTCTTTATAGCATTCGTCTGTTCCCCCTTCAGTAGAACATATATTTAATAACGTGTGAAAAATATACACTATGAAAGGAGGCAGTTTCAGTTGCTGATTTGATTATATTAATTAATTTTCATAGAGAGAGAGAGAGAGAGAGAGAGAGAGAGAGAGAGAGAGAGAGAGAGAGAGAGAGAGAGAGAGAGAGAGAGAGAGAGAGAGAGAGAGAGAGAGAGAGAGAGAGAGAGAGAGAGAGAGAGAGGGGGGTTGTGAGTGAATTGAGGAATTATATATTTAATGTTAGAGGGGACTAGATCAACATATTTCAATTATTTGTATGATTTGTTTTGAGAAAGTCAAACTTACCATATGATGTGTAAACTTCAATTTCAATCAATTCTAATCCTTCAAATATATAGTGTTGATACATGATTTTTCCGCGTGACCGATAAAATAGTTGTCCACAAAACCACTGTATCCATACTGATCCATCGTCGTTGTGTTCCATTGTGATTTTTAAATTGTCTTCTCTTTTATTTCGAAATTGTCCTGAATTAAATACCAGGGCCCCTCCACATGTCAACCACTCATCTCCAACATCCACGGGTGGGTTATCAGTGAAATACACACCGTGTAGCATTGACACTTTTGCAGCCAGCGTCATCCAATTCAAATAAAAAGATAGATAATATGATATTTATAGAACATCATTCCCCACACTATACATTCAGTAATAAGACTTTGCAAATGCACGATCACAAAAACGAGTTAGTATTTTCTTGGATATACCACTTTAATTTATATTCCATCCATCATGACAATATGTCTTGCAAATATTTATCGATGATATTAGTCGCCTGCTGATCAATCTCACTTGTATTCACATAATAATATTTTGTGAAAACTCTAATCTATAGTCGAAATTGTGGAAGTCTCGTGATGATTAACCTTGTTTAAATTTGTTACTTTTATATGGGGAGAACCCTGTTTTGTACGTGCTGTTCGGTACTATTAGTGCTGATCAATATGGGGAGAAATGCTATCTGAGTACCGTGAAACACAAACATTATTTTGAAAGCCTTTGCATCATCACATGAGGCGTATTGCTTTAATAACGGATTCCTAAGTTGACCACTCTTTAGACAGGGAAACCTGTTGAGATTCTTAGGTTGACAGGTAAAGCTTTAAACAAATGAGTTAGCTTCTCACCACCATCTCGAGGAAAAAAAGTACACATCATGATCAGGGACAATTCACAATATCGCACGTTAGCTCGGCTGGTTAGAGCACTCTGACTAGTGTTCATGGGACGTGGTTTCAATTCCTACACATGTCACTTTTCTTTCCTCATTACAAACAAATTTTCTTCGATATTAAAAAAGTAAACTGTCTATCATACATCTGATAAAAGTCTCCATTTAACATAAACGTCTCTTACTCGTTCATATTCTGTATTTTATGATAAATTTTGCCGCCATTCCTTAGTTATTGTGAAGGTCAAGGGATAAAGGGATGCACATATTTGTACTTAATTCAGTTTCTGACAGTTGTGCCAGCTTTGTTAGAATCCGAGCAATGCATGTCAAAGTTATATATGAATGTTTCGAACATTTTAGCCTTTAATATAGCATTCAAGGGCAAATATCAAGGTCTCCGTACTAAGCTCGTCATCGATAACTGGTGTAGACACTAAAACAAGATATGTCTGTTAAACTCCCAAGGTAGGAGACATAAATGTTAGGATCACTATTTGTCCATTATCATAAAGGTCGCAAAACAAAGTAATGTGAAAGCTCAGAATTTACGGTGGGGAAAATGTTTGGTCAAACCTGTTTTCACAACACCCTTCGCACTCTCAAAAAAAATTCATGCGCCCCCCCCCCCCACCCATCCTCATGACCCCACTATTTTCGTAAACCTCAACGGCTATACACATTTTCAGATGTGCAATTATACGGTAACCTCCTCCCCTTTACACACACACACACACACTTCTGTAGTCTGGAAATGTGCAGTTGCATGGTACACTACAATAAAACAACCAGTGGCAATCGACGCCATCGTCTATACTTAGGGATTTCTTTAGAAATAGGTTTAACGTGATTGCCACAGTTATACATTAACCATTGCAAAACTGGGAAGAAAGCCTCAAAGGCTCATATAATCCCTTGTAGTATTTATGTACTGGTCCAGTCTAATTTTAAAGTCCACAACAGTTTTGGCTTGGATGATGTGCTCTGGCAAATTATTCCATTGAGATTTGATGTGCTGTGAGAAGAAATATTTTCTTATATCTAGTTTGACTGTAGATTTTGCACGCTTTTGTGAGTGTCCTCTTGTCCTGTTGCTTTGGTGATGTTTGAATAATAAGCCTTGTTCAAATTTTGTTCAATCCCTTGATGAAACAAAACACTTGAATTAACGCGTTTCAGCAGCGGCGATCAATATATCTTAGGTGGAGAAAATGAATAACGAACGGTAAATTGCGAGATCTCGTGTAGCGCAGTAATTCAGTATGAGAAGCCGTCATGATGGCTGCGTCTCCCCCCCCCCCCCCCCCCGCAGTACCCATGACGTCAAACTTTCCGATTAATTCCTTGTATGGAAGTTTTCGGGCAAAACGATTTGCCCGAGTACTTTCCGAACATTACAAGGTATCAGATGGTGAATGCATGCCGTGCAGTCGACGTCATGCTAATGGAGAAAGACGATCTGGATTTTTCGTGATTTAATCGTGCACTTTTTGTAAACTTGGTGTATTAGGTAAGCTTTACTCATGGTTTGTATGTTGAGTGACACTGATACCATTAAAATCATTTTTTTAAACTGAAACTTTTTTTCAGCTTGTGTATTATCATGTCTGTCTTTGTAAACTACTACTGAGTTGTCGGAACTGTTCGTTTTGTGTCGGAATGATCGTTGGTTGTGTGGTGACGTATGCTTCGTTGTCGATCGTTCCCATGGTCACGGCGTCTACCGGCAACAGCGCCAAATTTCAATTCTTAGTTGTCGGCAACTTTCGAATATGGAGACCCAGCGGGAACTCGAATTCCATCGTATTCTTTTGACTAGTAGATGTAGAATTTGTTCTGGAAAATTGGTAGGTACAAAATATGAAGTTGAAACTGTATCTGATTACCTTCTGAAATGCTTTTCTGTCAATGTTTCGACGGATTTATGTGATGTACACCCACAGTTTGTTTGTAAACACTGTAAAAGAACAAGTGACTACTTCCACAAATGTCAAAAAGCCGGTAAACCCCATGAACCATCAACCAGTGTGTTTGTGTGGGAAAAAACATTGTCGAGTTGAATGCTGTATGGGTTGTCAGGATCAAGTGGTATGTTTTGATTTGAAAGAATGATGTGAACTAATTTCTCTCCCCTTTTAATGTCAACATGGAAAAAATCAAACACAATTATTTTTTATCAATAGGAAAGTATTTCTGCCTGTGGTGTGTGATCACCAAAGACACTTCCAAAATGTCACCAATGGAGAGACCTCCCATACAGCCTAGGAGCCTAGAGATGGTGAAGCGGGATTTTAGAAAATTCACAGTAAATGGTGCTAAAATAAAAAATGCAAAAGAATACAACAGCCATTTTTCAACATTCCTCTTTGTCGGGTCAGTTCTTTTCCCTGTGTTGTAGTGCAAGATGAACTGATACATAATTACTTTAACCTGTTTATCTGTTTTTGCACACCAAATATAGGAGTAGATTTTTCCTGGCAAGTTTATTTATTTCACAGTTATTACTTTGTACTCTAGGTGTCAGTACCAGTCCTCCATATCTCACTTGGCATATTTCAGCGAATATTCAAGCTCATTCAGAAGGCCTGTCAACTTCTTGACATTGGGATTTTTTTTGCTGTTGTCAAGAAATGACGAGCTGGACGAGCCCATCCTTAAGCCAGGAGAATTTGATGAATATGTAAGGATAGTGGAGAATATGACAACATATGAGCATGAGGCAGATGAACTAATGACAGAGCTACAACCCTGGCTGACACTATCCATGCTGTCATGTTTGGAGACGACGATGATGATGGCCCATCAGTTAGACAACTGAAAGATATGGAAATCAAACAAGAGAAACTACTTCAACAGGCCAAGCAAAAGGTTACTAATTTTTACCTCCCGTAAGGGTACGGGAGGTATTAAAAGGGAATGCAGGCCTCGAAATTCGTTTTTTTTTCCCACCTGCCCATTGGGCAGGTGGTTGAAACTTTTACCTGCCCAACCAAAATTTTACCTGCCCAATTTACCTATCACTGATTTTGTTACTAGTCTTTTAGATCAAGTCTTCTACGGTAAGTACCACTATTTAGCCACCTGTCTAATGCCCTGATCGCAACATAGTCATCACTCTCTGGCCCATCCAATACAATACGTAGTAACGCATCTAATGAGTCAATACTCAGTGAACTGCGCCAATCTGTTTTCACACGTTTCATTGCCGAGAAACCACGTTCACAACAAGCTGTGGACATAGGATACAGCATTATGATTTGTACCAGGTACAGTATAGTAGCATATCTCTCAATCAGTTCTGGATCTGTAAGTAAATGCTGCCACAAAGGTAAGTATCTTAGATGTCTGTGATGTCTGTTTATCTCTAGTTTCATGTCCAACCACTGTGTTCTGGCATCATCTGCACTGAAGTTTGGAACTTGGCGCTGTAGAAGTGTAGTAAAATGCTGTATCAGTATGTTCACCTGAGCATCACCAAATGTTGCTAGTTGTTCATTGTCTTCTGGCCATGTACTGACATCAAATACTTCTGATGCTACCAAAATGTTGTTGTCTCTCAAGTTGCCAAATCTTTCATCTAAGTGGCTGATGACATTATCAACAATTCTCTGTTTTGATTGCTGAAAATCAGGTAGGTCTGTGTCTTTAACTTTGATATCAGTGTCTTCCCACTTTCCTGTTTCTTGTACTGTATTAATAAAACCATTAAGTTGTTCTGATTGGTTGTTCACCATGTTTCGAAGTGAGAGTTTTACTCTCTCAATGGCTGTGTTGACCTGGGTAAGTACTACAGTATCTTTCTGCATGACTTGACTTAGGGCAGCAGTTGTATTCAGGACATCACACAGGAAAAGGAGGTGAAGTAAGAATTTGAAATTCTGCAATTTCTTCAGAGCATTTTTTGCCCTACCCTGCATCTCAGCACTTGCTTTCCTCTCTTCAACAATGTGTTGAAAGTGCACCACAATAACTCTGAAATTTCTAAGCAAGGCCTTCACAGCTCTGTACAAATGGGGAATCCATCTAGTACCAAGTATGTTGACAGGTTTCAGTACACTCTCCTCTAAGGTCTTGGCAATTTCTCGAAGTTCTCGAAGAGCTTTGGGGGAATAGTGATATTGTTTATATATCCCCTGCAACATATCTTTGGCATCTTGTAAAAATGTCTCTTCCTTGATTGCTTTCAGCACTCCTAACTCTAGTCGATGTGCAACACAGTGCATTTCAATTAGGTATGGCACATCTCGTTTTATAAGGGCAGCCACTCCGTTCTTTCTACCCATCATTACAGACGCTCCATCTGCACCAAATCCAACCGATTTCATCCGCCACTGTTGACCATTTAAACCGAGACCCTGTTGAAATCCCTTGTCGATAGATTGAAGTACACCTTCTGCATGGGCATTTTCAACGGCCTGAATACTCAGAAATTTATTTTGGGGCAATCCACCTTGGATGATTCGGACATACATCAATTCGTTTTCATTCACTGCAGTATCAGTAGAACCATCACACATTGTTGATAAAAATGTTGACTGTTCAACTATTTCACGTAGATCTTCTTTCATCGTATCGGCAATCACTTGTATAAATGCCCGACAAGCGTGATCGTTGAAGTATGTTTTACCAATCTCGCAATCATTTTTCACGTGTAATCGGCAAAGCTTTGGGAAAATGGTAAAAGGGAGTTCTTCCTTTGCTACAAAATATGCAATATTGAATAATTTGACCATCTTCCCCCTCATTCCATCTTCCATATTCGCAATAACTCTATCCATTGGAGCTGGTTGGCGACGAACGAAAACGGCAGCTCTGCATCTTTCGTGGGGTTTACTTTTATCGTGTTCCGTCAATGCCTGCTTTCGATTACGTGTTGTACCCACAAAGAACGCCGATGTTTTGCTAGCTAGCCCAGGAAAATCTCTGCAATACTCACAATACATGTAGACATCATCATCTTTCTCTTCTCTTTTCAGTCATTTATATTCTTTCTCCCATTCTTCACGGTATTTTCGCTTTCTTTTCTTTTCATACTGCTTCCAAAACGTTGTCGGTTTGCTATCTCCGTCATCATCATCATCATAATCTTTGTTTGACTTTTCAGTCTCTTTCGATGTACTTGGTATTGCCACTAAATTATCACTCTCCATACACAACTTCCCAGCTTTCTCGCCGTCACCACCCTCACTTTCTTTTCTTTCTTGCTTCTTCTTCTTTTCATTTGGCGTATCATTGTTTGAAGACTTCGTAAATCCAAACTTTAATAAGCTCATGTTTATTCAACAGCTTTCATTTAATAGCATACTACGTCACTTCGAGGTCAGGGCCCGCAGAGGTAAATACGCTACTTCATGAACACATGACATGGCTGGTCACATGAGTGAAACACATGGTTGCTATTGATATGCAAATCAAACAAATAAGTGCCTATATGACGCGAATGTCCATATACGGAGAGGTTGAAAGGTTATTGCATTCTGGCATTAGGCAATGCGGAAATGAAGAAACTTAGGTTTGATCGAAACATGATCGAAACAAGCTAAGTTACAAGAGATAAATCGACAAAAAATAAAACCCCAAAACGAATGCTATAACAATTATTGACCAAATTAGAATAAGCAGTTTATAATAAAGTATTCCCAAAAAAAGCGCCGGCCCAACTGGGCAGGTGTGCGTAAATTTTACCGGCCCAGCACCACTTTTCACCTGCCCTGGGCCGCTGGGCCGGCGGGAATTTCGAGCCCTGTGAATGTCTGTCTGTGTGTCTGTCTGTCTGTCTGTCTGTGTGTCTGTCTGTCTGTGTCATCATTTTCTAAAAATCGGCTAGCTCAATTGTAATGACATTTGTGATATATAATCGTTAGGGTGATAGCTAGACCTGATTAGGTTTTGAGCCAGATCTGTTCATGTTTAATTAGAGAAATTTGCATATTAATGAAATCAACTAATTATGCAATATCTTAAGACTGCATACTTCAATTTCAATATAATTTTGTATATTCGTTAAACATAACAACATACATTTGTCCTATAAAATTCATTGATGTATCTTAAAGCGTTAATGAATAATTTGCATAATTAATGATTTTCGGTAATTAGGCTATTTCTTAAGAATACATACTTCAATTCCAATATAATTCAGTACACACATTAACCATAACAATCGCATATGTCCTGTAAAGCTTGTTGGTTTACCTTTCAGTGTTAATGAATAATTTGCATAATTAATGATTCTTGGTAATTAGGCTATATCTTACGACTGCATACTTCAATGTCTATACAATTCAGTAAATACATTAACCATAACAAATTGTGTATGTCCTATAAAGTTAGTTGATGTACCTTACAGTGCTAATGAATAATTTGCATAATTAATGATTTTCGGTAATTAGGCTATATCTTAAGACTGCATTAAGCAGTATCATACACTCTTACATACATTAACCTAGGAAAGCACGCTTGTCCAAAAGAAGCCTGTTACCATAGTTTTTTTTTAGTTTAATGAGTTATTTGCATAAGTAGTGATTCCCTTACGGGAGGCATTCAGTTTAAATCTGGTCAATATCTTTTTTACCTAGATACCTCTTTGATAAACTTGGTGACATTTTGTTATATTATAGATATTCAAGAACAGTTTTACAATAATCGTGTTTCTATTTTAGAGGTTGAAAGCAATTGAGTTGAGGGGTGAGCTACCTGTACAAGCTGGATACACTGTAAGGAGCCTAGAAACTGCTCTCGACTCAATACATATGTACCTTCAGGCCTATCAGAGTCAATCCTTTGTAGGCAACCATGTCAACAGGTACTGCAAGGTTGGTTGTTCATAGACAGCTGTTACCATATAATTTTATGGGTTATTATTTTTTTTATAATTGTTCATGTTGTGGCTAAAGTAGCCATTGTTACTGTTACAATTGATATTGTTTTCATGCGCAAATGATATTATTTATTAAACTGATAATACTCTCAGATAATACAACCAGTTTAACATTAAACAAACATTCACTATCACCTAACCTCATTTACTTTATCATTAGATCTACATCATTTGTAGCTTTCATTTATTAATCACCTTTGAGGTGACCTTGATTTACTGTTGCATTCCACCATGCCTCAGTTTTCTATCAATATTGTTTGTATTAAACAAGTTTCCTTTATTATAAACAATGTGTTTGTACAGTAGTGTATATTTTAACTTAGTATAGTTTGCTCAAACACCTGAGTTTGACAATTTCTTTTACAGCTGTTTGTTTTTTATCCTTGTACATTAACCCACTCTCTACAATACAGTTCTAATCAGTAGTCAGTTAACTGTTTGATTACATGTTCAAGAAGTTACTTATATTACAGTTTTACTAACATCCATTCCTTTACAGATTGCTAGTTTTTCAAAATATGGAAACGAATAGTTATATGTGCTTGTGATTTTCCCTATCAAATACAACTCACTACAAAACACACTTACAAATATTTTTAAATTTGTTACAGCCAGGAAATGTCACTATACTG
This sequence comes from Glandiceps talaboti, assembly GCF_964340395.1. Classification (NCBI taxonomy): domain Eukaryota; kingdom Metazoa; phylum Hemichordata; class Enteropneusta; family Spengelidae; genus Glandiceps; species Glandiceps talaboti. The sequence continues at coordinate 17,626,891 of NC_135551.1, read as the reverse complement.
TGTGACAGTGTCACAAATGTAACGGAGAAAGTGTGTCCCAGTCTCCTTGTTAAAGCAAGAGAGATAGTGGCAAAACACCAGCCACTATTCACTCACTTTGCAAAGTGTCACAACATATATTCTGTCTCACGTAGTGTCACAGATGATGAAGTTAAATGTTTGGGTATGTAGATGGTTCTATCTAACAGTTCTTCTCCCTTTGCAAAGTTCTTGTTGGCATTAAGTTTGGTAACATGTACACATACATATACTTTCCAGAGTAGTCAACAATGCTGGCAATAGGTGGAATTGCAAAATCATGAAGTGACATCGACTTTAGGTATTTGATTCAATTTGTCAGCCTTTTGTACTGATTCTTTCATTTTTATTGTGTTGGCACTTTTCAAATTGCCAAAGTCACACCAAAATCTCTAAAATGTCTATAGTGTATAGTCAATATGTATGGTGAAGCCAGAGTGATATGTACATGTATACATTTTCTCTATAGTGTTTGGTCATTGTTCGCAAACATGAATAGATGGTATATGTACTGTGTACATTTATGTTCATAAAACTGGCCATGTTGTGTTTCAGATTTCTTGTTGTTTTCTTTCAGTTAGTGATTATTATTGTTTTGTTATACCCAAGTTCCAGTATTTGACTAACTACAACCCTATAGACAAGGGATTTGTTCAGTTGTTTAGCAAGTTGATATTCATATTAACCATTGCATGTTTCAGTTGTCTACATCACATATACTAACATGTTGATTGGCAACTTATGTGGAAGGCTCTGTTGAGATAAGTATTCTCTTTTAATTTCTGACTGGTATTTACTTTGATTATGTATGAATACAATATAGTTACATTCAATTCTTAGTCAGAAATCTTGACTGAACTTGTTTTCCTTGCACAGTACGTAACATGTTGATAGTATAGTACATTATATGGATAAAATATCAGCTGTACTGGGAGTGAAAAATTGATACAATATAGGAATTGTATATTTTAAATTTGTAAATGTGATGTGTTTTTGTTATGTTTCAGAAAACTCAGTAGTTCAGCTGCTACTCCACTACAGGACGACTTTTCCGGAGGAAAATGTATTTCCCAAATTACACATGCTGGAATGCCATGTTGTAGACCGTGTTAAGGAATTCAATAGAGGGCTTGGGTTATTTTCAGGACAGGGTATTGAATCGATTCATCATCGATTTAATGAAGCATTCAGAAATTATACTTGTATCCCCAGTGATATGAGCAAGAAAGTTCTCCAAATGGTTAAGGATCACCATGTTAGAACACACCCAAGTCATGAGAAACCGGAAACACACCTGCGTGGACCGTACCCCCCAAAAAGTGAAATTGTAAATAAGAGTATGTGTATGATACTTATTATTGAGTATTATATTATAGCATTACCAATTCCAGTGAATTTTGTGACGTCATTGCTGTACATTATTACTGATAATGTACTCCGTTATTAGGCATTGCGGCCCTGGAACGAGCATAACAATACAAGCTTATGTCCGTAATGAGAGATGAGATTTGTTCTGTTTCTTCATACGACTAGGTATTTTTTCGAAATGTATGTTGTTATACTTATAATTCTACTGTTTAAAAATACAACGCATTCATGAAACAAATTTGTGTTCACAGCAGTTCATTGAAGTGTATATATGTATTTACGTGTATGTACGTGTCGCTATGATTAGTATTCAGCTTCCGGGCCGAACATGGCAGACGATGTTCAGCGCTGTGTATATTATACGTTGTTTTGCGTTTCTCGGTCTACAAATTCACTGGAATTGGCAAAACTATAAAATAATAACAATAATGTACGCCCTCCCAGTCCATAATGGACTCAAGCAAACTTTGCACTCCATAATGGGCTCGGCTATCGCCTCGCCCATTATGTCGTTCAAAGTTTGCTTTCGTCCATTATGGGCTGGGAGGGCGTACATTATTGTTTAAATAATGATAACAATAATAATAATAAATATTAATGATAATAATTCAAAGATACATATGTGTGTTGAACTAGACACTCACACATCTACCTACCCCACCTATTCTAAATTGAGTGTAATCGGAACCGCACAATTTTTTTACTATGCCTAACAAGATACTTACGTGATTGTCCATCAGTGAGAACTCTGATACTGTTGACTATAACCTCTCGAGGAAATTGTATAACTAAAATCCCAACTGCTAAAATTACTGATGGACACGTCAGGAAGTGTTTATAAGCCTCCCATGTGTTATTGGGCTCAAAATTCCGAGTACTGAAACTTTTGCCACTGAATTCAAGACCAAACCATGTTGTAGATCTCATGCTAACGAATTTTTTGTCTTGTTTAAGCCTTCCATCATTCAGAGCATGGATGTTTAAAAGTAATTCTGATATGAAAGTACTCCCGAATGCAATGTTGTACATTCCTATGGGGGAAACAAATCGAATTTATTGATTACAAAAGGAAGCAAACTTCATGGCGTTTTCTTAAAGCTCGTTTTTTTTCTAAGAGAGAGAGACAGACAGACACTCAGACAGACAGACAGACAGACAGACAGACAGACAGACAGACAGAGACAGACAGACAGACAGAGACAGAGACACACATACAGAGAGAGTCAGAGACAGATAGAGACAGCCAGTTATACAACAACGCGTTTATTAATATGCTAATTGGGGACAATGTCGACAGATTTCATTTATATCTTAAGGCAAGCGGAAGATTCTTAGTATAACCTAAAATGTGTAAATCGAGAATTGCGAGCATAGTATTAGGAGATAAAACTATGTGAGTATCTTCCTACGCCTTTTTCGCTATCATAGAACTCTGAACATGGAACAATCTCAAACATATACTCAGTACGTGAAGACATTGTTATCTGATAATTGTCATTAATGTCATTGCAAGACTTCGAGAAATTGAATATCATTATAGTATGTACCACCAGATTTACACGTGGTAAAGTTGAATGTTCTTGGCCTAAGAATTTTCTTTTTGAAAAGTTAATAATAGTAATGTAGACGTTTAAATTAATGGCTTGAACCTCAAAAGAAATGAATGTAATATTTGCACAAAGTTGTCAATAAACCTATAAACACACACACACACATACACATACACGCATACATACCGTACACTACACCACACTAACTATACGACACCACACGACATTGCACTGCGCTACCCTATACTGCACTGCACTACACTACACTACACTACACTATACAGTACACTACACTACATGTCTATCACATTACATGTATTAACTCGCATTCTTTACAAGTGTCTATGTGTTAGAGATTGGCTGACATCATGGAACCGTTGTAGACATAACATACAAACAGTACTCTCATTTACTGTCGGCAAATGGAATTTTAATGTACATTACAAATTATATTAATGTTTTCGGCTTTTCAATGAATTTGATACGATTGTATATGAAATATGATATATACAGGAAATTAAATCTCCTGATTTAAACTTAAAACAGTCTGTCGTTGTTCGTATTGGAAACTACTGTTTGATAATATACTTACTCCTTCCTGATGATTGATAGCAGGCCTTGTTGGTATCATCCCAGCAACAACCAGTTAATTCGCATTCTTCCTGCCGGGATGCATTACAGTGTATTCTCGGTGCTCTTGGTAGCCAGCATGGCGAACCTTTAATAATTGAAAACTAACTTTGAATATCTCAATAAATACAATAGATAGACACCCGACAGCGGTATATCCGGCAACAATACAAAATACACCTAACAGACAATACGGGTTTATACAGCTCAGATACAGTCCAGGGTGATCTATGGATAAGCTTAGGGGCTTTGTGTCTGAAAAACAATACCAATTGTGTTTTGACATCCCTGAAGAGACAGTAGATTTTATTGAAAATCAACTAAGATCGTTAGATCCAAGAAAAGCTTCAGGTTTAGATGGGGTTCATTCTAGATTTCTCGTGTAATAATAATAATAATAATAATAATAATTTATTTACTCTGCGACCCCTTCCAATGGGAGTATGAGAGATAGTTAAAATATACACATCAAAAAATACAAATCAAAAAGTACTTTCAAAAAACAACTGATATATACAGAAGTGACAGACAGAAAACATATACATTATACACAAGTGGGAAAAGAATGCTTACACAAAAAGAAAAATTGAGAAAATAAAACCAAAAAACATGCATAACAAAGGGAAAAGTCAGTTACCTGGCAGATGAAAGAGACTACATGTATATATATAAAGATTACTCAAATTTTGTCATAATGATTTTAGCAAATTTAGCAAGTGTTTCGGTGTAATATTTACAGTTAAGTAACTCTTCAAATTTTAGTGTATTTGGCTTCGTGTAATAATAACTCTTGATAAATTTATGTCTAAATTCTTTAAAAGCAGGGCAAACAAGGATGTAATGGTATTCATCGCCTAATTCGTTTAGGTTGCAGATAGTGCACAAGTTATTGTGGTTCTCAATTTGAAAACGACGATCTGAAATGGGAAGTTTATGGTTTCCACAGCGAAATTTAGTTAAATTGATTCTGTTCATCGTGTTTAAATTGCAGATATATTTTTCAAATATTAGATCATTTTTAAAAATCCGGTAATTGTTGCATAATTTGTTAGAATGTACCTCACTTTGCCAGTTCTGTAGGTTGATATCTTTTATCCGCAATGCAAGGCTATGTTTTAGCCAATTTGTATTCACATCCTTATAATCATGCCAAATATTTGAGAAACCACATCTGTCGATAATACTTTTGATTTTCACAATCCAAGCAGATTTAAAAATGTCCTGATCGTGCATAGACTTAAGCAACCTAAACATGGTGCTTGAAAGCTTACATTCCTTGGTATTAATGAGGTGTATCCAGAAATTGATCATTCTTTTCTCTACAATACAATCTAAGTTCGATCTGCCAAGTTCTCCATACACCATACAGTTTGCAGTTCTCCTATTTACCTTTAGAAGGTTTTTCATAAATTTCTTGTGAAACATATTGATTTGTTCAAAGTTTTGACAACCCCATATTTCACTCCCATACAGAAGAATAGGAGCAACAAACACATCAAAAAGATCACACTGAATGTCTATTGGAAGGTTGAGTTTTTGAGCTTTAGCCTTCATGCTAAACATTGCACGTCTAGCTTGAGTTACTTGTTTGTTAATAGCCTTTGTGAATTTACCATTGAAATTAAAAGTCATACCCAAATATACATACTCACTGCAAACTTCAATTTTGTCATGACCAAAAGTAAAAATTTTATGTTTCTTTACTTTGCCTTTAGAGAAAATTACCACTTTGGTTTTACTAGTATTAACAGTTAGGTGCCAATTTTGACAATAAGTGTGAACTGCATTGAGTGCATTTTGCAACTCCTCCTCTGTTTCTGCAAGAACAATAGTATCATCAGCATACAGGAGAGCATATAAACGTAAAAACACTTCAACATCATCATCACTTAGAAATGTGCTGAAATCATTTGCTAAATGGCCTAACCCTCTATAGCTTCTACTAATTGAATATTCAAAATCATTCAGGTAAATCGCAAATAATATCGGCTGATAGTATTGCTCTATCTTTAACTGCAATTTTCAATAGGTTCATCCGCTCGGGTAGTTTTCCCAGTATATGGAAAGTAGCCAAAGTGCCACCTTTGTACAATGGTGGTATTGCAAGTGACCCTAGTAATTACCGTCCAGGAAGTGTTCTTCCAATACTGTCAAAACTGTTTGAGCGACATATCCATCAACACTTTATCACATATTTGGACCACAATGAACTGCTTCATGATAAACAGTATGGGTTTTTCGTACATTTCATTCTTGCCAAACGGCATCAACTGCATTATTAGACTCTTGGTGTAATCACATTGACAACAAAGATATGGTTGGTGTAGTCTTCCTTGATTTGATGAAGGCGTTTGACCTTGTGATATTATTTATCAAATATTATTTGATAAATTGCATATTTATGGTGTTAATAATACATCATCGAATTTATTCAGATCCTATCTTGCGAATAGGAAGCAACGGGTTTCTATAAATGGTTGTATTTCTGATAGCGTTCCCCTAGAGGTTAGGTTACCCCAAATATCGATCTTACGACCTCTTCTATTTATCTTGTATATCAACGATTTGCCACTTTGTACTTCGGATTGTGAAATCGATATGTTTGCTGACGATTCTACGATTCATACGTCGGCACAGTCAGTGACAGATCTTGAGTACAAGATAAACGATGCTTTTGGTAGTCAGTGATTGGTGCACTGAAAACAAAATGTGCCCTAACATTGACAAGACAAAAATATGCTAATTACAAGTCGACAGTAACGAACATACTTGTCACGTAGTGAATTGAATGTGAAACTGGATGACTATGATATAGAAAATGTTCAAAGTGAAAAGTAGTTGGGAATAGTCATAAACAATGATTTGTCGTGGTCATCACATGTAGACAATATTGTGAAGAAAGTTAAACCTAGGTTATATCTTTTGGCGCGAATAAAGTGTTTTCTTCCAGAATCAGCAAGGCGGCAACACTATAATATCTTTATTTTACCTTACTTTGCTTATTGTCAAGCAATATAGTGATGCTGCATCAAGATCGACAATACCCGATTAAATAGTTTACTGAAACGTTCCATGAGGCTTGTTTTTTTTGGGGTTTTTTTGGGGGGGTGTCAAATTCAAAAATGTAGATAGATTTTTCTTATACTTTGCATACTTAAACATTGATATCTGAATATGTAAAAAAAAATGCAGAGAAAATACAATGTCACCACCTTTCTTTTTAGGATAATGACTCTTTCTTGTATGTACATATATTTTTTGGGTCAAAATAAGTAGATATACAAGAATTAACTACAACATGATTTTGACAGTTAAAGATTATCCCCAGGTGGGTATCCAGAGTGTGCGTACAAACACTAAACATACATGGATGGTATATCATGATGTGTCACAGTATATTTTATTTTATTTTATGTAATCACAAACCTTTTGGTACATTTCTAAAAAAAATGGTACTTTCAGAAATGTATGAATAACCATGAAAATATGAATTGTATTTCTTAGGGAGTGATCAGTTTTTACGGCCGGGGGTGGGCCGGTGACTTTTTGTTCATGTTGTACTTAAAAATAGTGACCCCCTCTGCAATTCATTCACAAAACAATCCAACCCCCCCCCTCTGACAAATAAAATACACTCTAATACCAAGGAAATGTATCATTATGATCTGCTGACAAAATTTTACTCTCAGTATACAGTCACTCAATGTGGATACTAGATATTCCAGAGGAGATGTAAAATCTCATAACTTTGCACCGTGTCAGTACTATAGAAGTTCTGGCTACAGTAAATAGCCCTTTACTAGATCATCATCAAACAAGTCTGTGTTTATAACTTGGTTTATGAGTCATTCACATAATATATATTCCCTGAGAATCCGATTAATATTGTATTCACCTTGGAATATATTTCTTTCTTGGTAGTTTATGGTGTAAAACAATAGCAAGAGAAAAGGGGGTTTCACATGTAGCCTATTAACATGTATTAAACTTGGTGATGGTCACAGGTATCAGAGAAGAAGTGAAACACAAACACAGAAAAGTTATTTTTATAAGACATGTAGTTCGTACTATAGCTATGCCAAGTAACAGTACAATAGTTTGTACATGTATGATAAATCAACATATTTGGGGTAAGATCAGTAGGTAAAAAAACTAATTCTTTTAGGGATAAGGCCTTAGAACCCCTTCCTCACCCCTTCTAACTAAATTGGTAAAATTGTTGCAGACAGCACAATCAATTTCACATCAGTATGTATTATCATGTAGTGCTATGAATACAAAACCAGTATGTAGTGAGGAAAAAATAGCTTTTTCATTGGCACATTAATGTATTTTAGGGCCATGCATAACACATTTTTTCCCCATTTTTCAATTTGACATTTTTAGAAATGTTTGCGTTGGGGTACAAAACAGATTTCATTATAAAGGACCTCCTCTCACCCCACCCCTCACTAAAAGAATTTAGTTTTTACCCTAAATTGAACTATTGATCTCAACCATAAATCTATTTGGAACTTCTAATGGAGATGATCATAGTTATCATATATTATATGTACAAAAATGTATAGGAACTAGACTAACTATACACATGGACATTGAATATCCAATATCTAGACACAGGCTGGGTCAGGCACTTTCCGTCACAGTGTTTGCCACATATTATTTCAAAATTGTCCTAAATTGGTTATGTTTGTACACAATTTCACATGTTCAGGTCAATGGAGGAACAGATTTTAGAGCCAGTAAATCTTAAGATATTTCATTTCTTATGTGTTACATGTACAGCTACACATGCAAGTTTTTGTACCACAAGATGACACAATGCAACTCATGGCGTGCAATAGCGAGAAGTCAATTTTCTAACAAATAACTGTTGTTTAAAGGTGGCCATGGTGCAGTGTTGTGATGCCATACCATATGTATTGGATGTATCAAGAGAAAGAGTTCATGTTATATTTGAATATATATTTATAGCTATTTCTTTATGGTTTATTTTATGCACTTACATTTTTTGTTTAATAGCTTGCACAGCGCCCATAAGTGGCAGCATAGTGGCTCAATGACTAGTACGCATGCGTGTCCTATACACTAAGCGATTTTTTTTGGTGGTTTTACCCAAGGATGCATTGCGGTACAATGACATTGCATGCAAGTTCTACATGTATGTACGATGTGCAATCTCCACGCCAAGGGTGCTAGCTATGATATCATTGTGAGGCAGCTGGTCACAAATGAATCTACCCATCTGTGTGAGCTTAGGGGCTTTGGCCTAGTTGTTATGATATTAAACATTGACATTAGACATTGAAGTACAGGAGCATGGCTCATGGTTTTGTTCAGTTGAAAACAAGGTGACCCCCCTCCCTATATTCGCCTCATAAAAATGATGACCCCCTTCTTTGAGTCCAAAATTGAGGTGCCCCCCCCCTCTGTTGTTGGTTGCCCGTCTCTGTCTAAAATGAAGCTGTGGCCACGAGGCTATATGTATGTCATATCATGAAAGAAATGAACACCTCATTCATTACACTGATAGGCAAAATGAGCTTCAAACCAAGCGGAGAGAGAGGAAGAGAAATGCAAGTGAAACTATTAGCTGTGACTGGGTGTGTAAATTCAGAGTGGCAGATGGAGTTTAGGTAAGAATCCTTACCATCTTCAATTTTTTTAATAATAGAAATTTTTATTGAAGATATTTACATGATTTTTACTAAATTAATATAAACATGATTTTTACTAAATTAATATAAACATGATTTTTACTAAATATAAACATTTTTTTAACATTTTTGTTTCTTCTAGCTGTAACACTTACTATGGATTAAGGAAGCAGAAGCAAGAAAAACAACACCTCGAGAGAATACATACTAGGAAAACAACCTCATCTGTCAGTGCAAATAATGGACCTGGCAAGTGAAACCAGACACACCAGTAATCAATACCAGTGACTTGATGTGTAAATTCAGTGTTGTTGTCAGGTTCTGTTGGTTTTCAATAAAAGTATACTATTTTTCTGAGTTAAAATGGTTTTCTGTTTTTATTTATAATTCAGTAGTATATCAGTACGTTGTTTGAAAGTGGAAGTATACAGTATGAGTCTGAAACAATTTTCAATTTTAGGTCAGTTAAGTTAGATGGGGGGTGGGGGGGGGTCTGGGACCCAACTTAAGCAATTAGGTTAGATATATTATATTGAACTTTTGATGTTGCCCCTAACATTGAAAGTCTTGTTTTGCCGCGTAATCGTCAAATATTTTCTAGATATTTTATTTTACACTTTGGGCTTTTTAGTTTTGTCTGATAACCAGCCACCTTCAACACTACGTACTCACTTTATTTGATTTTATCTTCATTGGGTTCATTACCATCCACAGAGTGACACGAAGCATTTGCGCTGTCTTTCAAAAAACTACCCGTCCCGTGCGTGTACTGAAGACTCACTGTACATGTGGCATGGTGTATCGTCTCTGACTATTTTTGTCTTGTAAAATAAAATTTGAACATGCTGAAGAGAACTGTGGCTAGGAATGTCTTATTTTTGTTTTATCTATTTATTATTTTGTTTTGACATATTGACTGTACTGTGTTGTGTCCATATATGTTAAATGAACCTGTGTTTACCATGATGCAGTAATTTTCCAGGTAGACACAACAATGGCAATACTGAATTGCAACATCAGTACAGCGTTGTTTTTCTTTTTCTTTTGATTTCGACAATGATACATGTTATGTATCAAAATAAAAGCAATTAACTTTCGGTAGTCTGCTTGACAATCAGACAATCGGACTACGCTTTATTGTTCAAAAAATATTATCATGAAGCTGACTTGCCTTCTTTATATCAGTTCAAACACAATTTTCGATTTCACTTTGATCATGAGCCACAAGCGGGGAACTCCTAAATTACTGCTGGCCTTCAAAACATTTGTTGCATCGGTAAAGTTTATTATTGTGATGACCATTGGCAAGTATAGTGTGTATATTTTTTTAGAGTGTTGTGTTTCTTGGTTCATTGTGCACGATTGAAATAGAAACAGGTGAAATGCACATACAATCGTAATTGCTAAATCGGGTTGGGGTAGGAAACGTGGTAAATAAAGCCACGATACTAACCAGTCTAACGCAACGTACTCCTACTAAGGCACATGTTGAAGCCAGTATTACATGTAAACAGACGAGTAGTTCTCAACTTGTCATATACTATACTATACTATACTATACTATACTATACTATACTATACTTGCTATACTGTAATGTACGATGAAGCAAACTGAATCTTTACAACAACAATAACGACGTTACAAAGAGATACAGAACAACAGGTTTTAGGTCAAATACATGTATCGGCCATGGATATACATGTATGTTATGCAATTCCCTAGAAAGTATACGTAAATAACCGTTCCCCACGTCACCTCAGTTTCACATTTGCTCGCGATATAGACATCGTTAAAGTTCAGTGGATTCAGTGCACTTTATTAGGCAACCGTTTATCAAATGTGCTGGTAACATGCATCGATCAGCAGACACTCCGAAAAAACACTGCATAACATTCGCCTATGAAATGTCGGAAGCAAATATTTGCAATGCCCTTTGCTGTTTTAAGTCATCCATGATTTTAGCAACTTTAATGTAAATTAATGATGATTATTCCTCATCGTCGGCAAAGTCATGTAAACAATACATTTTTAAGCTGGTGAGTTTGTTTCTATCATTAGCCCCATCTACACGTATGTAACGCACATACCTACAATGTATTTAATTCTAGTGACGTCATTCGCCTCGGGCGCACACAGTAGTAACATTCGCCAATTCTCACACTCAACACATCGCAATCCTCATGATTGAGAATTTCTGGATAATTTATAAATATTCCTGTAACAATGAATGCTACCGTGATGTCACTTGTCCCCGATGACATGAATGATATCAGTGTCTGTTATCATCTGAATTTGGGACCCAGAAATACGTACATACGCATGTACGCACGTCGAGTTGTCAAAATACTACAGTGTCAACTGGAGAGCAGCAGACAATCGAAACTGTCGGATTTTGAATTTCTATCCATAAACAAATGATATACAGTATCGAGTCGCGTAAGTCAACTTGTACTCAAATATATGTGTACACATTTGGAGATTTTGTGATGAAAGACTGAACCAAGTTGTATAGATCGAATTCTCAAGGACTGCTGGTATTTTAGGTATTTACAATTATTCTGGTGATTTTAGAGTTTTAGAATTGCATAGGTTTGATACAGATAATTTCAAATATCATGAAACTTTGTTACAACAGATATCACCAACCCATGCATTCCAACAGCAATGATGTTTTTTCCTAAATTTGAAATGTGTAAAGTGTTTTAAGCGTTTTAAAGCGTCTAATTTTTCAAAAATTCACATAATATGGTTATTTTGGTTACCATGGCAACCGATGTTCACTAAATGACCACTTTTTGAACTCAGCATGACAAACTACCCTTGGTAGTAGGGTCAATGTGCATATAAAAAGATATTTATCAGATTTATAATGTTATTTGTGAGATGTATGTGTATATAATGAAAACAAAATTTTCACGTCTACCATATGTTTCCATGGAAACAGCTATCCAATTTTATACAATTTATGTTACACCAGGTAGCACTAACCCATACTTGTCTAATACAAGGACATTTTTTCACTGTATTATCTTTTTTTTCAATATTTTATGACAAATTTTGGAAAAATGATTAACATATTATGGTGATTATGGTTACCATGGCAACATATTGTGACGGTACGAGCCGCCACCTCATAAGATTTGTTTAGTAGTTTAGTAGTTACCATATTACTGTTTGTTAGACCCAAAGCGTGTTATTGGGACAGCTAGTACTTTTACTTGTAGAACTGGGTCATTTTCACTATTTCTGGACCAATCCGGAAGAACTACGTCACCTCCGGACAGTTAGTAACATTGTAGCCAGTTTGGGCGGGAAATACCCAGGTTTACATGTGGTTTGTAGTTTTACAGAGAGTCGAGCGTGAACCGTCGAGTAGTGCGGACCGGTGTGTTGTAAGGTCCGGTTAGTTGTAGTATGCAGACCGTGGTAATGTAAGGTCTGGTATTGCAAACCTGTGAACTGTAGTATTTTGATGGTGGAGAATAAAGTACGGCTGATGTGTTGAATTGTAGGCGATTGGTTATCGATTTGTTCGCATCCTGTGGGACGTTAACCCCACGGCGAGGACGCGCTCCAATATAACTCAGCAGCGGGAACCCAAGGTAAATTTGCACAACTCTGTCTATGGCCGATGTTTCTGATCAGCTGGGGAATAGACGGGCGATTGTGACATTGGTGGCAGTGGTTTGGATATCTGTCGAGTTTGGAGAAAACTGATATTTTCGCTAGCAGTCTAATATTTAAGTCTACATGTGCAGCTGTGAACTTTTCCGTCGACGAACTTTGAAGCAGTGTGTTTCTGTATTTATCATTGTGAACTTTGTAATGGCTACAGCTAGAGTAACGGACGGTATGAACGGTAACGATGATGTGATTTCTTTTCCTTCAAAAAGAAGATTTCAAAGTGACTCTAGATCTGTTGAGTTTGGTGAACGAAGTCAAGCGACACCGGCTAGACAGAGTACAACTTCATTGAGAGAAAGTGGTTACCAGTCTGATGACTATTCCAGTCCTGTATATCAACCACTTGGAAAAATGAAACGATCTCGAGTTTTGGATGCAGTCAGTGGAAGTGTGCGACACGATTTGCCAGAATACAAACCTGACATCGAAAACCAACTTGATGGTTTCAACGGAGAGAGTGAACGACATGAACAGAGAACAATAACAAACTCTATATATTTTGACCAAGATAATTATTCTCCGATCCGATCACGAACAGAAATACTAGCGGAGAAATAAATGCATGTAAAAGTGGCGAATTAAATGAATCATTCGTCATTATGGACACACCAAATTATAACCCAGAGACTGACAATGTACCACAGCATAGAACGAGCGAGTTTATGACACCGCAAAATAAACATCCCCTTGATCGCCAGTATCAACTTGCTGGTCGCTATACAACACAACGTGTTCCAAGTCAAGGTAGAGTACAATATGCTAGGTACGTACACTCATCGAATAGTGACACATTTGTACAACAAGGAGCTAGACCCAAGCACAGGTCTAGCGACAATAACACTCATTTATTGTCAAACAATTCATTAGACTTCTGTGCCTTTAAGAATGAGCTGAGTAGATCGGAAAGTACACCAATATTGGGAGGAAATCGACCTACATTTGGCACAGTTCAACCGGAACGACGCCCTCAACAGGCCAACTTGGACAAACATATCCCACAGTGTCGATGTGTTTACAATAATCAACGATCACATGAATGCAGAAATAACGTATGTGTAAACGAATCCAATACTGGAGTAAGCAGTCCATCCAACCAATCAATGTTGGGAGTACACAACACAGACCATTCTCCTAGCAGGGGGCTGCATACTCAACCACATATGGTGAGTGCTGGAAATTATTCATTGCCAGTTACAACATATGAGGAAAAACAAAAGTATCACACAGGTCAAACATCGAACGCTTGGGGACGCTATGATAATGGTCGTGCTTATACACATGACCTTCCCCATGGTCAGCAATGTAATAGACGTGAAAACAGTAACTATCAGGCCAACACACCACCAAGTGTGTTGCCCTCTATGTCAACAGTTGGTAATAGTAACAGCCAACATTCTAGGCACTGCAACTGTCTATCACCTGGATGTAGTGGTACAACTGTGATGCATGGCAGTGGTAACCATGACTACCAGTATAATGTAAGGAATGACAATCAGAGTAGTCAGGACTACCAGTATAACAGAAGTGATGTGATACCAACATATAATAATGGTGACCAAGCACAAGTGTGACACTGGTTCATCACCATGGTTACCACAAAATCCAGACTATTCAAATGAATATGACGTGCCCCGCCCACCATTGAGGAGACAAGCACGCCTTGTTGGTAAGCAACAATTTGAGGACTATGGAATTCATTTTCCAATAAAACCAACTGTAACACCTGATAGATTTGATGGAGACAAACCTTGGAGAGACCATATCAACCACTTTGAATTCTGTGCCAAAATAAATAAGTGGAATGACAATCAGAAGGCACAGTTTCTTGCTGCGTCAGTTCGTGGACCAGCCCAGAAAATCTTAAAAAAGAATACCTGACATTCACAGTGTTAGATATTATGACCTTGTGGAATTGTTGGAGCAACGCTATGGAACCACGGGACAGGCCGACAAATATTTGTGGCAACTACGTAGCCGAAAGAGACGAAGTGATGAATCACTAGCTGAATTAGGACAAGCTATTCAAGAACTAACTGAATTAGCATATCCTGGACTACCAAGTGAAGCTATTGATCGTATAGCAAAACAACAATTTGCTGAAGCTATTCCAGAGAAAGAAATCCGGATAGATCTTCATAGGGAGCACCCTCGCACACTAGAGGAAGCTATTAGGGCTGCAGTCTCTATTGAGGCTTACATTCAGGCTGAAATGGAACAAACTGCACCCGCTAGGAAGCGTTACGCTATGAGAGTCCGGCAAGATAGTGATTATTGTGATGAAGACACATTATTGGATTCAGGCCAAACTTCATGGACTGAATTCTCTTGATGACATTATGACTGCTGTACAAAGATTACAGGTTCAGCAACGTAATTACCAACCTCATAGAGATGAGAGAAGACAACAAGGACCCTGTTATGCTTGCGGGCAGTTGGGACATATACGTCGTGATTGCCCAACCAACCAAGTGCAGGAAAACGCCAATGGGCTGGGACTAAGGGCCCAACCCCAGTCCATAGCCAGTCAGAGGCCCAGCCAAAAGGTAGTCAACATACAAGAGAGTGCACACAGCATGGGACAACAAACCTGCAAGTGCCAGTGCAGCCAGTAACTAAGTGCCCATTGCATAAAGGACATGTTGATGTTGCTGCAGCTAAGCAAAACATGACAGTAGGATCAACACAGCCAATCAATAGAGATCATGCAACAATAGAGCATGTCGACAATCAACAACCAGTCCATCGTTGTCAGCAGGAAGCTACTTTATCAGCCAAACAACCAATTGAGCAAGACACAGAGAAACCTTGTACTATAGTTCATATGAATAAAACTGTGTCAACCAAAGACGGAACTGAACGATCCATCCGTCCTGCATTCTATGTGGCATCGAGCATACATGGAAGGGAAGTGATTTCATTTATTGACTGTGGGTCCGAGATCACAATTATATCCAGTCGCATATACAAAGCAATGGAGAGTGCAAAGCAGCCACCTATCTTGCCAGCAACTATTACCGCTCTTCAAGCTGATGGTGTTACGCAACTACCAGTAATGGGAGAGGCTGATTTTGTGATTAAAGTTGGTCCAAACACCACCCATATAAGGGTTGTCGTTGCTGACATAGGCGAAGATGTGCTTCTAGGGAATGACTACATCCTGGCTGCACCTGCTGAGATTCGCACCCATTCATTGACCCTAGGATTCCATGAAGGAAGTGTACCACTTTTAGATCAGAAAGGTGGACATTTAAGTGCAAGAGTTATGACAACGAAAGACATTACTGTACCAGCTGGTCATGAGATGGTGATACCATGTGTCCTGTCACGGTCAATCCAAACCAGTAAGTGTGGATTAATTGAACCTACAAAGAGTAAACACCTACAGATGGAAGGAATAATGGTCGGGAGAGCACTTGTGGATACTACAGGTAGGAGTGTTCCAGTACGCATAATGAACATAAGTACTACTACCCAGGTTATTCCACAGAGGACAACTATAGCCATGGCAACATGTGTTGACACTAGACATGAACCAGAACCAGTCACCTGTCCACAGTCAGTTGGTTGCGAGACAGGAACAGAACCCTGTAGTGCTGTGCCTCCACATGTACAGTCATTACTTGAGGAGAGTGTGGCAGCAACTGGTGAAGCCTATCGCCAGAAGATTACAGGATTTCTGAACAATTGGTCGGACATCTTCTCTAAAGACAAGAGAGATGTTGGTCGTACTAATATCACGAAGCATCACATTGATACAGGGGATCACCCTCCAATTAAGCAGCAACCCAGACGTCAATCACCCTATGCTCGTGAGGAAACCTCAAAGCTAGTTAACCAGATGCTTGAGAAAGGAGTGATTGAACCATCTGTCAGCCCATGGGCAGCACCTGTTGTGCTTGTGAAAAAGAAAGACAATAGCACAAGATTTTGTATAGATTATAGAAAACTTAATGACATTACCAGAAAGGATGCTTATGCCATTCCTAGGATTGAAGATAGCATCAATGCCCTTGCCGGAAGTAAGTGGTATAGTACCCTAGATCTAACATCTGGCTATTGGCAGGTTGAACTTGACTCTGAGGCCAATGAGAAATCTGCATTCACCTGTTGGCGAGGTTTATACCAATGGCGGGTGATGCCCTTTGGCCTATGCAACGCCCCTGCCACGTTCCAGCGGGTAATGGAATGTGTTTTATCAGGATTGCAGTGGGACATCCTCCTCCTCTATTTGGATGATGTTATTGTGTACTCTGAGTCTATTGACCACATGCTTAAGCATCTGGATCTTGTATTTCAGCGCTTGCGCAAAGCTGGACTAAAACTAAAGCCTAGCAAGTGCCATCTTTTCCAGAAGCAAGTAGACTATCTTGGACATCGTGTTTCCGAACACGGCATTGAGACAAACCCTGAGAAGGTTGACACTGTCAAAAACTGGCCTACTCCAACTAACGTGCATGAAGTAAGAGGATTCCTTGGACTAGCATCTTACTATCGTAGATTTGTTCCAGGATTCTCCACAATAGCAAAGCCTCTCACCCAACTGACGGAGAAAGGCAGACCTTTTGAGTGGGACAGTGAGTGTGACATGGCATTTGAAACATTAAGAGACAAACTAGTTAACGCCCCTGTGCTTGCATACCCAATACCAGGAGCACCTTTCATAGTTGATACCGACGCCAGCTACTATGGAATAGGTGCAGTTATATCCCAAATGCAGGATGGTGTTTAGCGCCCTATCAGCTATGCCAGCAGGAGCCTTTCAAAGCCTGAGCGCAATTATTGTGTGACACGGAAAGAGCTACTGGCTGTTGTTCATTTCGTCAAGCACTTTAGACCGTATCTCTTTGGTCAGCACTTTACTCTACGCACTGACCACAGCTCTTTAAGATGGCTTTTGAACTTTAAGGAGCCAGAAGGCCAGTTAGCGAGATGGATGGAGGTACTTGGCGAGTATGATTTCACAATTGTCCATCGTCCAGGGAAGCGACACACTAATGCCGACAGTCTGTCAAGACGTCCCTGTCTACAGTGTGGACAAGACCATGGTAAGACATTACCTACAGACTCTGTGTTAATTAACAGCCCAGATGACAACAAAACCAAAATACTGAGTGGGTCATCTGATGAGTTGCATGTCAAAGACGCTAGTACACAAACATCTAGCCTGATTCAATCGACTATATCAATGCTGAGCACTAAACAAGATGTTAAGTGTCAGGCCAAGCCTAGATCACATCAGTCAGATGGTGAACAAGACTGTGTAAGGGATAACATACAGGATAATCCCTTGAATGCTAAGACAATAGCAATTCAGCATGTTTGGGACTCTAGTAAACTACGAAGACTACAGTTTGAAGATCCAAGCATCCGACCAATTTTAGCTGCTATGGAACAATGTTCAGATCCACCAGAATGGAAGGCAGTATCACACCTGAGCAAAGCTACTAAAGCCTACTGGAATGCCTGGAGCCAGCTGAAGGTGATTGATGGTGTTTTACATCGCATATGGGAGTCAACAGATGGAGAGCAGAAGCGTACACTACTGACAGTTCCTGCATCATTGAGGAAAGATGTGTTCTATGAACTGCACTCCTCGAAAACAGCAGCCCATCTTGGAGTCTACAAAACTAAGCAGAAACTCTGTCAACGTTATTATTGGCATGGATTAACAGCTGATGTAAGATCCATGGTTCGACAATGTGACACTTGTGCAGCAAGGAAGACTACAGGTCGTAAACGACAAGGCCCCTTACAACAATACCTTGTTGGCGCCCCATTGGAGAGGATAGCCTTCGACATTCTTGGGCCCTTACCAATTACAGAACGAGGAAATAGATGGATACTGGTCATAGGTGACTATTTCACTAAGTGGATAGAATCCTACCCTATCCCTAATCAAGAAGCCACAACAGTCGCCCGAAAGTTAGTTGATGAATTCATTGCTAGATTCGGCGTCCCTCGCACGTTACATTCAGATCAGGGACGCAACTTTGAGTCTGCAGTGATGGCAGAGACTTGTAAACTTCTTGGCATCAGTAAGACCAGAACTACGGCATACAATCCGAAATCAGACGGATTTATAGAACGTTTCAATAAAACTCTCGTTCAGACTGTCTCTGTACTTGTAGATCCAAGTCAAGAAGACTGGGACCTTGTCATACCATATGCTATGATGACATATAGAAGTGCTGTCCAAGAAAGCACGGGTGAGACACCTAATATGCTCATGTTAGGAAGAGAGGTAGAATTACCAGTGGATATTCTCTCCCAACCCCACCAGAGCAGAATGACATATCAACAGATTATGCCCAACGACTTCGTGATAATCTGCAGCAAGCCCATGAGCGAGCAAGAACTGGATTGCAGAAGAGTGCCATTGCCCAGAAAAGACACTATGAAGTTGGTATGCATGGCAATTCCTTAGAACCTGGACAATTTGTTTGGTTGCGTATCGCTGCTACATTCAAGCGAGGTAAGTCCAAGAAACTCACAGCCCATCATTGGGATGGACCATACTTGGTCATTGACAAGCTGAGTGCAGTTATATTTCGTGTGCAACGCAGTCGACATTCTAAGCCGAAAGTCATACACTATGATCGACTTAAACCCTATGAAGGTACACAGGCAGAAGACTGGAGGAAAGAAAATGACATGAAGACTTCTGTCAAACAAGAACCTCTGATACCTGATGTGCAATCTACGGATACAAAGCCAGAACCATTACATGATAATCATGTGAAGGAAGAGACTAACCAAGACACTAATAATGACAATATCATAGAACCAGACAATTCTTTGATTACTAAAACCCACAATAATGACAGTCAACTCCAGTCAAGCATGAAACATCCTCAAGTCGCAGATATCCCTGCAGAAGATGGAGGACACCAAAATACTTTGGCTGGTAAGGTGTTTCAGAATTCATACAGACACAAATATTTAGTTTTTGAATAGATAATCAATATTTTATTTGTACAGTAACCCAAGGCAGAACCCTTAGTAATGAACGTGTGTGCTGTTGCTATAGGAGATTACCCTCTGCTTGGAATATGTAATTTGCAGCATACCCGTATAGTGGAGAGGTTCATACCGGGACCATATGCATGCTCAGTGCACACTTGATAACTTGGAGTACAGCATAGCTAATTGTGGAGCACCATGTATGACATCGGTGTTAGTTATATATAACTAGATGGTCATCATGGTTGGCAAAAATGCAGCCCTGTATTCAAGTGCCTTGTGTTTACAGAAGTACTCTAGAAAGTGTGTAGTCAACTGTCTGCAGGATATGGAAGCAGATTGTGGCTGTTGATACCTGGAGGGATTGCGGTTATTCTCATAGGAGGTCGTTAACATTTTGACCCTGGATTTGCTGCCACTATTTCAGATGAGTGAAGTCATAGGATTTTCAACAAGGTTGCGGATAGCTCGAATTACTGAGTGCACCTGTAGCATGGAAATTTGGAGATATGACTCGGGAACTTAATTATCTGTATGCAGGCTGTGAGTTAATCCTTGACAAATTGTGCCTCATTGAATGGAATTCAACGGACTCTACCCTCAGGATGTTATCGTTTGCCAATGGACGTTAATAAGAAGAGGAAATTTTATTGTGGCAGTCGGACAGTTGATGATAAACTTTCGCTGAGAACTTCGTGAAATTTTTCATTTATTGTAACTATCGCATTTTTGTTTGAACCCTTGCAAAATAAGACTCTTATATTGAACCCTAAAGGAACATTTTCACGGACAACATTTGCATGCTTGTAGTTTAGTAGTGCTTTTCTTATTTCAATTCATTTTTTAGGTAAGTTACTGACTTTGGTTGGGACTTCAAAGTCTCAGCAGGGGGCTATGTGACGGTACGAGCCGCCACCTCATAAGATTTGTTTAGTAGTTTAGTAGTTACCATAATTATTACTGTTTGTTAGACCCAAAGCGTGTTAGACAGCTAGTACTTTTACTTGTAGAACTGGGTCATTTTCACTATTTCTGGACCAATCCGGAAGAACTACGTCACCTCCGGACAGTTAGTAACATTGTAGCCAGTTTGGGCGGGAAATACCCAGGTTTACATGTGGTTTGTAGTTTTACAGAGAGTCGAGCGTGAACCGTCGAGTAGTGCGGACCGGTGTGTTGTAAGGTCCGGTTAGTTGTAGTATGCAGACCGTGGTAATGTAAGGTCTGGTATTGCAAACCTATGAACTGTAGTATGTTGATGGTGGAGAATAAAGTACGGCTGATGTGTTGAATTGTAGGCGATTGGTTATCGATTTGTTCGCATCCTGTGGGACGTTAACCCCACGGCGAGGACGCGCTCCAATATAACTCAGCAGCGGGAACCCAAGGTAAATTTGCACAACTCTGTCTATGGCCGATGTTTCTGATCGGCTGGGGAATAGACGGGCGATTGTGACAATATGTTCATGAAATGACCCCCTTTTTGTGAACTCAGCATACAAAACTACCCCAGGTAGGGTGGTTAATTAGCAAATAAACACGATTATTATAAAGAAATATGATTTCTATATAATATTTATTTAATTATTATTATTATTATTATTACAAGTGAAGGGGTTTAACTATTTAAACAATAATGTACGCCCTCCCAGCCCATAATGGACGAAAGCAAACTTTGAACGACATAATGGGCGAGGCGACAGCCGAGCCCATTATGGAGTGCAAAGTTTGCTTGAGTCCATTATGGACTGGGAGGGCGTACATTATTGTTATTATTTTATAGTTTTGCCAATTCCAGTGAATTTGTAGACCAAGAAACGCAAAACAAAGTATAATATACACAGCGCTGAACATCGTCTGCCATGTTCGGCCCGGAAGCTGAATACTAATCATAGCGACACACGTATGTACACGTACACACACATATACACTTCAATGAACAGCTGTGAACACAAATTTCTTTCATGAATGCGTTGTATTTTTAAACAGTGGCAATGACAATCATAAGTAACAACATACATTTCGAAAAAATACCTAGTCATATGAAGAAACAGAACAAATAAGCTTGTATTGTTATGCTCGTTCCGGGGCCGCGATGCCCAATAACGGAGTACATTATCAGTTATAATGTACAGCGATGACGTCACAAAATTCAATGGAATTGGTAATGCTATAATATAATATATAATAATGAAAAATGTTGGGAGGACTTTAGAGGAATATCACTTATGGTTGTTGTGTAGGAGGTGTAAAGGTTGACATTTTACACCCACAACTAATTGTTCAACATTTCCCATTCAAGCTTCAAGTCGTAACAATTGGGAACTTGGTACTTGCCATGTATATGAATAAAAGTATGACAATATTATTTTATTTATGACTAAATTGGCACTAGCACTCCCCAAAGCATTTAGGCACTAATATTTCATTGACAGCTACAGTAGCGGTAGCGATGACTCAGATTTTCACAAAACCCCTTTGGTCTCTACTTACAATTTTTCAGACAGATTGGTGTGCATTTAAAAAAAAATGAACATGAGCTGAGCGAAGTTTAGTTGTCATAAAATAATGTTGCAAAGTTTAGTGAAAAGAATACCGATTTCAAGTTGTTTTTATATGAGCGCAGTAGTATTGTACTGACTGTGGTGAATGTCCGTGCAACACATATCGCTAACTTGTTGGTAGCATTATTTGCTGACGGGTATTAAACTAAAATATACGGACTAACTCGAAACTCTCGATTTTATTTGCCACACAGCTTTCATGA
The DNA here is from genome assembly GCF_964340395.1 of Glandiceps talaboti. Taxonomy (NCBI): domain Eukaryota; kingdom Metazoa; phylum Hemichordata; class Enteropneusta; family Spengelidae; genus Glandiceps; species Glandiceps talaboti. Next base: position 17,604,256 of record NC_135551.1, on the reverse strand, counting down.
AATTAAAGACTGATTTTTGTGAAAGCAAATGCCAGGTCAGTCTGTATGTATTGCGTGTAATTTACTTACAGAATAACGAAGTTGGAGGTCTGTATTTATGTAGGTGTACATAATAAAATGTGCCGATTTACAATTTACAAGTGGTTTTCTGAATGAATTTTAACAAAATAGTCAGCGATAGCACATCATTTTCCTGAAAAGATTTTAAAAAATTGAAAAATCTATTAAAAACGAAAAGATTTTTACAAAACCCCTTTGGTCTCTACATTTTGTATTTGTGAATTTTCAGACCGATTGGTGCGCATTTGAAAAAGTTGAATATGAGCAAAGTTCAGTTGTCATAAAAGAACAAGGCCATTGTTTTTCTATTGGAAATCTGACATGCTATTGGGAATTAAATGTCAAATTCGCACTCCTACAATCGCTTGATTTAATTTTTTTATCTCTGCGTTTCTTGTGATAAAATTTTGATACTGTAAAACGCTGTAAGAAATTTTTTTCATTTATTACGAGTTGTACTATGTATAGCCTATAACATGTAATAATATATTAATCCGAATGCAAAAAATACCTGAAATTCAATATTGTTCTACCCCAGGTAGGGTGGTTCATCTTCAAATAAACATGATTATTTTAAAAATTATTATTACTATATAATATTAATTTAATTATTATTATACAAAAATTCCTGAAAGATAATATGCCCCCTACCTTCATTAGGAAACTTCACAGCCATTGTTCCAATGAACATTAAGATAGACACCAAGAGATGGAAGGACACCATTTTACTAGGTGTCGTCTCACGTTAACCTGTTGGGAAAGACCACCAATGACTTTTATGTTCCATATTCACTATATCAAAATGTGTGAGTGACGTGAGAAAGCATGACCGTTTGTACTGAATGTATGAAAACCAAGATGTTTATCACAGTCTAATATTCCAATACGAATCGCAAATGACTTCAAAATTGTGACTAAAGAGAGAATTTTATTTATGTTCACTCAGCTGTTCATCAACATTCAGGTAGTGTTCCTCAATGTTGTTACAACAAGTAAAACAACAACTTAAACATGCAAAATGATCAACTATCAATGGAAATGTATATGTTGCATATAGTCTACTGGCGAACATTGCCTGATTTAGCTGTAGCACTTCGTAAATTTAGAATTTCCATTTTCCAATTATATTAAGACTGGTTGCTAGAATGACACTGCCAAAACTGAACAGAATTTGTGATGTGTGTAATTTGTATTTAGTTGAGGATGAACTTCATTATTTTGACTTGTTTGTTCATTGTACGTCTATATCAGGTTCAAAATAAATTGCAAACTAATGTTACGAGTCACAAATTGTAAACAATTGTGTCAAATAGATATTATCTTGTAATGACAAGACGACGCATGTATAAAGGTCAAATTGATTAATGAGACAGAGCCATAGGTCAGGTCATGTTTCCTAGAGGTCATAGGTGTCACAACAAGTGGTAAATTGTATCTCAAATGACTTTAACAGCTGCTTTTATAAGTAAAGAACGTTCTAGAATAACTTTATTTTTGAACTGAATTAATTGTATTAATGAATACTTTCTAAATAAGGAACAGAGAGTGAGTTTTGCTGTAATCAACTTGTCTGTTAACCATATTTGTATTACGGAATGAACGTTAGTTTAAATAAAATATTGGTGACGTATACGGTTGAAGCACAATGAAATTTGTCTCAAAAATACTTATCAGATTGCTAGGAGGCCTTGACGGAGGAACACTGGTTGGAAGGCACTCGCTTAGCAGAACTTAATGAGGACGAAAACATCCCAAGGAACGTCTATTTCTGACTGCAACAAAATTAAGGAGTTTGATGGAATCGCTCCTATATAGCTGCAATCGTATATGCCATTGACCCAAAAGTAATATCTGCGTCTGTTTGAGTTTATTTTCCCTTAGATCGATCGAGTCCTAAATAAGATTCCTGGTATGGACTGGTGTTCGTGGAGACGTTACTACTGAACTTTTTTCAGGTCAATATAAACAATTACCCAATTCAGCTTCGTAACACTATTATAGCCCTCAACTTGCATTTTAATTGACAGGACTTTTGTCATCCAATGTTTGTACTCTGAGAAAACTAAGTAGATAATATTATCAGAACCACATGACACGAGAGTGCAAATGTATCCTCGCGGTATTTGCACTACTGCTTGCAGTGAATTGGCTGCGCCCGTACTTTCAGGAGCGTGGCGAGTGCAAATGTTCTACACTGCACTGGATGTCACGTGGCATGGCGTTCTGTTGTTATTACATATGTTTATCTGAAATTTCCATAAAAATCATACAGCGCGATCACGCGATTTCGTATTGACGAACAATCGCATATCATTTGCATTCCGATATATATATATATATATATATATATATACATAAAAATGAAAGAAGACGAGTCTGATATTACATAGTGGAATTGCACTACGGACCGTTTCACCCGAAGGATCGTCAGGTGTAATAGTGTGGTTTAATAGTATTCGTTAGTTATACATCCTGCATTATGTACATAACTTGTGTGTGTTCACTGATGGCTGTGTGTACACAAAAAGATTGACAACAAAGGTTACGTATTATTAAGTAAGAACTTGTTAGCGTGCCGGCATTTACTGATTAATTCAGTTCTGCTGTTCAAGTTCGTTGATTTGTCGGCAGTTATAATAAAATATTTTTCCCAGAGGCATAGTTGACATCGTTTGGTAACGTTAGAGTATGAGGAAGCCTGCTTGAGAACTGACCAGTGTACGTCGTAATTAATGTTGCTGTCTTTTAGGTGCCAAATGTATTTACTGAGTGCAGTGTCTTTCTTCTTGTGATCAAGTTTAAATGAAGACTTGTGGTTGTTAAACCTGCTTTTGAATTCTGTGTCACTAACGCCTATGTATGATTTGTGATCTTGATTAGTGGTGACTGTTGCTTTGTAAACAACGCTTTTTATGAGGCATTTTCCTGCGAGAGGGCACTCCTTTGGTTTTCTGCAGTTACAGGTATTTTGTTGTGTTTGCTTAGCTTTTGAAAGTATGGCTTTATTATGACCGCTGATTAATTTACCCATGTTGTCCATGCAACTATAGCTCACTTTGGTATTATTACGGTTGAAGATTTTATGCAGTACACTGGATATAGGGAAATGCTTGTCGATGAGGTTGAGAAATTTTCTACCGATGTTTGTTGAAACGTGTTTACTGTAAGGTGGGTTGAACCAAGTTATATTACGGCTGCGATTCCGCTTGCGTTGAGTGTGTCTTGTTTGGTCAAATTTGAGGGTGTGATTATATCCTGCTTCATTGAGTGCATCTTGGTAGGATGATGTAGTGGCGTCGAATAGTTGTTCATCACTGGAAATGTTGGATAGTCGTTGGTTTACCGAGCTGGGTATGGTCTTAATTATGGCTTTAGGATGGTTTGATTTCTTGTTGACGTAGTGGGTGGTGTTATTTGGTTTTGTGTACGGTCGGTATGACTCGTCACGCAAGTTGAAAGTGACATCAAGGAAGTTGACAATTTTGATACCTTGGTCGGTGGTGATTCTAAGGCCGAGTTTCTTAAATTCTGAAGTTAGCTGCTTGGCTACTTTGTTGGCTTTCGATGGTGAATGGTTACGGAGTACAGCTAGGCCATCATCCCTGTATAATCCTACCTCATTATCAAACATATGTTTGACTTTACTAAGTAAGTAGGTGCCTATAAGTTCGCAAGTTTCTGCTCCGTCATAGCAGCCCATAGTAATATCAAATAGGTAGGGCGGGTTAGACTTGTGCCATGGTGAATCATCGTGGTACCCAAGCAGCTAACTTCAGAATTTAAGAAACTCGGCCTTAGAATCACCACCGACCAAGGTATCAAAATTGTCAACTTCCTTGATGTCACTTTCAACTTGCGTGACGAGTCATACCGACCGTACACAAAACCAAATAACACCACCCACTACGTCAACAAGAAATCAAACCATCCTAAAGCCATAATTAAGACCATACCCAGCTCGGTAAACCAACGACTATCCAACATTTCCAGTGATGAACAACTATTCGACGCCACTACATCATCCTACCAAGATGCACTCAATGAAGCAGGATATAATCACACCCTCAAATTTGACCAAACAAGACACACTCAACGCAAGCGGAATCGCAGCCGTAATATAACTTGGTTCAACCCACCTTACAGTAAACACGTTTCAACAAACATCGGTAGAAAATTTCTCAACCTCATCGACAAGCATTTCCCTATATCCAGTGTACTGCATAAAATCTTCAACCGTAATAATACCAAAGTGAGCTATAGTTGCATGGACAACATGGGTAAATTAATCAGCGGTCATAATAAAGCCATACTTTCAAAAGCTAAGCAAACACAACAAAATACCTGTAACTGCAGAAAACCAAAGGAGTGCCCTCTCGCAGGAAAATGCCTCATAAAAAGCGTTGTTTACAAAGCAACAGTCACCACTAATCAAGATCACAAATCATACATAGGCGTTAGTGACACAGAATTCAAAAGCAGGTTTAACAACCACAAGTCTTCATTTAAACTTGATCACAAGAAGAAAGACACTGCACTCAGTAAATACATTTGGCACCTAAAAGACAGCAACATTAATTACGACGTACACTGGTCAGTTCTCAAGCAGGCTTCCTCATACTCTAACGTTACCAAACGATGTCAACTATGCCTCTGGGAAAAATATTTTATTATAACTGCCGACAAATCAACGAACTTGAACAGCAGAACTGAATTAATCAGTAAATGCCGGCACGCTAACAAGTTCTTACTTAATAATACGTAACCTTTGTTGTCAATCTTTTTGTGTACACACAGCCATCAGTGAACACACACAAGTTATGTACATAATGCAGGATGTATAACTAACGAATACTATTAAACCACACTATTACACCTGACGATCCTTCGGGTGAAACGGTCCGTAGTGTAATTCCACTATGTAATATCAGACTCGTCTTCTTTCATTTTTATGTATGATAGCTCTCCAAGGTGATCGAGCACTCTACTTGGCGAAAGAAGAATGAAATTATATGTATATATATATATATATATGCTTTATTCAAAGTACCGTGGCCACCGGCCTAACGTACAGAAAACAGTGTATACAAAAAACTGCAAGTGTAGAGGTTTGTTGTGACAATCAGCAATGGTACATACAAATCCACATAATAATAATCTTTACGGTATTGCACTGCAGCAGTAACAATCAATACCGGTACCACTAGTTGTGCACATACACTATACGAAAAGTCATATTTGACCCGTCTTTCCACCCGGTTAAAGCTTGATTAGAGGATGTTCCACCTTTGACTCAATTAACCCACGGTGATCTCTCCCCTGGGGCGCTGTAGACAGTCAAAAGTGGTGCGTCTTGTGCTACCACTGGACAGAGATGGTGGTTAGGTGGGTCATAGGCAAGATAAAGGTTGGGTAAAGGTGGGTAAATTAGACTTTTTAACTTATTCTATGTCAAACAAATACGACAAGATAAATAGAAGCTCTATACTGTGAAATGTCTTTTTTGTTTTTATCTTTTCACGACTTTTATTTCACTATTTATTTTGTAGCGATCTGTTCAGTTTATTTATTTATCAGGGTATGTACATTTTGGCCGGTGGCTATTAGTAATAAGTAAATAGATGATAATGAAATAAACAAAATATTGATACAGAGTTAATGAGTGAAATTGCCATTTGATATTGCAATACTTTAACGCTAGGCTAGATGTAACTGAACATTGTTTTTAAAAATGTTTTGTGGGATATAATAACTTACACGTCATATCATATTAATAATACCACACACCCTAATCTCTACAGAATCATAATTTTGATACAGCTGTATACATGACAAGTCTGTTGCGTTCCAAAACTCATCGCCATCAACAGATTTCACGATTTAAACTTGTTATTGCAATATTTATGGATAAGATTGACCACTGATTAACATGTACAATGTACAATTATTGGTATTTTAAAACTTTTCTGTGAATAGATTGTTGTTGTTGCTAGTTCAGTTTTAATATGGCGATAGACTAGAAACCAAACTTGAAACTGTACTACCTACATATATTAGTGACCACTAATTACCGGATACAATGTTTTTAATAAGTATTTGTTAAGTTTTAGTGAATATATCTTCGGTTACTTGATGAAAAAATATCCCAGTTACAACTAGTGCAGTTTCAAAACATTAATTGTCCTTCCCTTCGCAACATGAAATGTCTTATTTCGGAGAAAAACTGAGTCTGAAATGGACTTCATAGAAAATATTGAAGTATTTGTCTGTATCTACAAAATAATTAATAATGTATTTGTTTGAAATGATTTTCTATTTTATTTCAATGCTCATTACGGTACAGACTGTATCTTAAACAAATATCAGTTGACAATATTCATGTTTTAGAGGAATCATACCATGATTCCTCATCGATTAATCTATCGTCCGTTCGTCTAAACAAGATGGCAGCGGATTTAAAGATGTTGATATGGCTTGATTTGTTGGCATTTAATTCCAAACTAAACAAGACGTTTGGTATTTTGTATCACCTGTCATGTATCCCTTCATACAGAGGACTGTGGAGCAGACTGGCTTCGGCCAAAGAGGCTACCCTTAAAATTTATTGATGTAAGGAATGGAACAACATTTATTTTTGTATAACATATTATGAACTTATTATTAGATTATATATATTAGACAACTTAGTCAGGATTGAGTTTCTGTCATCTATATAATGAGTTGTGTAAACAAAATATAACTCCTGAAATATTGAATATTGTTTAAAAGTTGATTCGGCAGATAGTGACAATAACACCAATTGAACGACTTACTTACCTTGATATATACCAAATATAAGAAAAACAGGAAATTTCATTCCAACTGTCATACTTCCCTAAACCATATTCGCCAGTACACAAGGAAACATGAACAAGCGCTTCTCTCATCTGCTTCCTTTTGAATAGAATCTCTTGTATATTTTGTATATGTTGTCAGGATTGACGTTGTACTGATTAATGTTTAATCAATTTACACAGCTAAAACCCTCAAGGATCCAGTACATTTGTCTGTAAATCACTTAGCCTATTGTTGGCTTTTCGTGTTTCCATTAAACCCAAAGGTTTCGAATAAGAACATACATAATAGATGACGGAGACTGCCAATTAATATATATACTTATTACAACCGGCCAATATAAAAAACAAGAGACTCGTGTTGCCGTCTGGCTACAGGTAGTAACTGAGCTCAGACTACGCATGTTTCAATATTAAGTATGCATGAATCATGTGACAAGAAAGCGCATGAGAGCGATCTGATTGGCAGAAATAAAGCGTGACTATGATTTATAATACAATGTATAAACAATGTATAATACAATGAAAAGAAAGAAAGTACAACAGTACAATTACACATAGAGATAAACTTAACACCTGATACAGTATACTTAATATCTGACACAATACACTTAACATACATCTAACAGTCATATAGGGTCTACGATTATCAAGCACTGTGGCTATCAAGACATTTACGACTGTGAGACACTTCTGTATTATTATTCTGTGTTAGGTGTACGTATCATCGTTTGTAAATAGTGGCCGTATATGAAACATTAATAAACTTAGGTTATCAAACTCGATAAACTTGCTGTGACTGTTTACTCTAAGTTAGTGTGCTTTAATTTACTCTACCTGCTTCTTGTCTAATTAGAAGTTTAAATTAATGACATTTAACATTGTTTTATACCATATATTATTAATTGAATTTAAATAATTATGTTAAAGCTTATTCACCATCGCAACCCAACCCTAGTATATTAGCATTTGATAAGGTTAAATGGCCTTGTGTTGTTGTTCTGGCGAACACATGAACATTTAGTTGGCGGTATGATTATGGAACTGTGAGATTTAGATATCCTGGCATAGAGATGTTTGAGCAACAAGTATAGAGACAGAGGAAATATGGGTATAGAGGTGTGAGGGATTACCAGCACGTCCGGAGCGATACCCACAAATGAATATCGGTATCAATTTCTTGTTGACGGAAGTTCAGACCACTATTTTACATAATGGTGTTGGGTGTCGTAGAGTTGAACGGTATAAATATGGACAGTTCAGACGTTACACTCTAGCACTCACACTCTCATACTCTCGTACGGGATCGTTCAGGTCCAAGTCGGGAATTAGTCACGACTGAGAAGATATTTCGGCTTGCCAGAATCACCTACCCGAGAGCTCGTCTCTCTTGAGCTCCTCTCCTGATTCTGGATGTTTTATTCTCATCTTAAGTATACTTCGAATACAATGGAATTTACACAACGACTATATAAATAGCAAGTCACACCCTAAGATCATGCCATCATAAAAGTTATTAAATATACTTTTCTCTAACCAATCATGTGAATTTCAGTTACATCATGTTTGCCCAGCTTCGTCATCGCCAGTCTATTTCTGACCTATGGCCTACAATGCCGAAAAGTAGAATTTATTCCCATAATTCCGAAATACGATATTTTGGATCGTAACACCACCCCCCGTTTTCCTAAAGGAGCGACCCGCGACTTGAGAACTGGAGAAACATGACGAGTGGCATAGCAAAAGCTTTCTTGTAAATTTGTTTTTGTGTTTTTCTTTTTATAACAACTAAGTAACACCGTTGCATAGATACAATATGTAATCGGTAATCAGGTAAAATCGTCTCAAGGAATGTTAAATACAGAGTATATAAATATATATGAGATAAATACATGTATACATAGAATAAATTACAATGTAAACCAATTATGAAATCAAATAAGCGATTAAAATAGCATAGTAACCTTGATATATATCTTGAATAAACATGAAAGTAAACATAGCACTTGATGTAGTCTAATATAAATATTGATTATGGAATACAGTAATTGATAGTAATCGACAGTAGTGATCAGTCCTGTAAATATATGAAAAAAATATCAAGAGAATAAAATGTCACGAACAAAAAAATCCGAAAAGACGACAGCATAAGTCGTAAAACATGATAAAACTCCAAATGTTCGTCTCAAAACATGCATTCAATACCCGTAAAATAAAAGTAAATACACAATCAAATGAAAAAAATTGTAAATCATATATGCAACGGATTGTTCTACAAAAGTACAGTTTACTGTAAGTTATAGCATTCCTGCAATTAGAATGCAAGTCAAGTCCGTAGTCAAAAATCGTAGTCAATATCCAAAAAGAAATCCAAAATTCAATGCTAGCGAAGCAAGACCTAAAATAATGACCATGAGGGAGTATCGTCTTCAGGGGAGGCCGCAACACTAGCAACACTAGCAGGGCGAATAAGGGGCGTGTCGGGGATGTCTGAATGAACATCGGCTACCACCACGCTGCTACTTGTATTCATAGCAAGCAAACTATCTTCGCAGAGCGGCTCTATAATAATTTCGCGCATATCTAAACAATCGCTATCAGCCTGTGTACCAAAGTCAGTTTGACACCCCTTAGAATTAGTCAAGAACAAAAGTTTTGCGTCTATAGGTACTTTAACTGGACAAAAACATTTCTTCCAAAATCTAAAACATTTAAAGCTACACTTATAACACAATACGACAATAAGTCCCAGTCCAACTACCGCAATAGCATTAAGTAGGATATCGCTGGTTCCACCGCTAACAACAGTGCCGGCTTCTGTCGTCAACACGGAGCCAACTGAATCCCACGGTATATTTTGTGCACGTATAGGACTGGCACTCAGAATCGCAAGAGTTATAGAAAGCTGTCTAACCCTAAAAAATAAGTATATCACAGCTGAAATGGTTATAACGTTGAAGATGACACCAACATATCCTGGTATATCGAACCAATCAAACCAAGAATCACCCTTAACTAAGGTACTATCCACATAATTACTAAATTCATCCATGGGAGTTAAGTATATATCGGAATGGTTTCTCAATACCTGTGAAACCCTATTCAATTCCAATTTTAATCTATTATCCCTGAACAAAGACTTATTCCAACTTTCTGTGAACAACTTAACTTGAGGTAGTTGCATAGTTAGAGTGTCATTGAAAGTATAGTCAAACAGTGCCGTGTCAAATTCCTTGTTATACAACGTTGATAAAACAGGAACATTCAAAATATGTTCATAAGTAATTGTCTTATTAGGCTGGCAATTAGCATCTAATGACTCAAAATAATAATAAGTGGACATTAAAATGTGCGAGCGACTGTTATAGGGCTTGGTGAAAACAAATATCAATCCCTTAAACTAACTTAGTGAACCCGTTCTGAAGCAATGTTAACTATTAAGTAGAGCGTCGTTTGCCTGTAATTACAACCGGATTATCGCGTAAAGATTTAATCGCTTCATCGTTCAAATAAGATTCCGGTATCCATGAATTGTCTGAACTTGGATACCCTTCCCATTTTACTAAGTATTCCAAAATACCGTTTTTGTGCCGTCCGCGTAAAATCTTATCAATGCGATAATATGTATCGTCCCCAGCAGGCTCGTTTTCTCCTGCTAAACTATCACTGTCATAATCAATAGGTACTCGTGAAGACGGCTTATTTCGCCTACGTCGATATCTATATCGATTATCGTTCGAGTTCCGAATCGAAGCGCTTACAGAAGCCGACTCGCTACTTTGACTTTCTGCGCTCACAGAAGACGAGTCGCTATTTCGACTTTCTGTGCTCTCGGTTTCTGTTGATGGTGACGTGGGCGCCTGCGAACGGCGAGGGGGAACGTAACCACCCGAATTTTGTGGTGATTCCGTGTCCGTGTCTGTGTCTGTGTCACCGAGATCGACATCCGGGGTAGTACCTTCTAAGGACGTAGATCGGAGCGAACCCTTCTTTAGTCTGTTATGGTGTACTAATTTAGGATATAACTTTCCTGAATGAACGTAACGCAATCGATAATTGAGTGGCGGTATGAAATCAGCAATTCGATATGGACCCCTATAATATTTGTGAAACTTTCTAGCTCTCCCTGGTTTCACTGCTGGGTTATATAAATAAACTATATCCCCTATTGTGAATTCGTGTTGTACAGCTCTCTTGTCATAGTGCTCTTTCATTTTTTCCTGTGCGACTTTAATGTTGTCCATTGCCATCTTTATTGCAATATTTCGTTTTGATGCTAATTCCTTCAGATGAAAATTGATACTTGCCGATTTGCTAACCGCGGGAAGCAAGGTAACGTCTAGCGGTAGGCGTGGCTCCATTCCAAATAGAACCGAAAATGGCGAAACACCCGTGGAATGATGTGGCGCTACTCTATACGCGAACAAAACTGCCGCTAAGTATGAGTCCCAGTCATCTCCCCGGTCGGCAACAAACATGGAAAGCATTCCAAGTAACGTCGAATTAAACTTTTCGACGATACCCTGGGTTTGAGGCCTATATGCCGTTCCAAAACGCTTTGAAACGTCAAAAAAACGACAAAATTCGCGCATTATTTGCGAATTGAAACAGGGCCCCTGGTCTGATAAGATGACATTCGGAAAACCGTAATTCGTGAATATGTGCTCGAATAAGATGTTAGCAACTGTAATTGCTGTCATATTCTTAGTAGGAAACGCCCATGCAAATTTCGATAAGTATTCCGTAATAACAAGAACATAGCTATTCCCAGATTTAGTAACATGAAAAGGCCCACAGAAATCAATAGCTATCCTATCAAATAATCCTGTAACTGGAATCGGCAATAAAGGAGCGCGTATTCTATGCCCCGGTTTACGCATTTGGCAATGTACACAACTATTAACGTATTTATGAACGTCTTTAATAAGTGTATCCCAAAAGTAACGTTGTCTGATGACACCCAGCGTTTTTAGAACGCCTAGATGTCCACCTGTAACATCATCATGCAATCTCCGCAAAATCAAAAGTCGTAAATCCTTAGGTACAACAAGCTGGCGCCGTATGTCTTTATCAGATTTATTGCTATTAGGCGTCCAGAAATGATACAGAACTCTGTCAATAATCACGTAATTGGCACTTATGCTTGCTATGCGTTTAGCATGTCTATCATCAGTCGGTAAGTCACCCGATTCAAGAAAGTCAATCAGCGGTCTTAGATGATTGTCGTTTCTTTGCCTATCAGCTATTACACCTGTTCTTCTGTTATCATTCAAGTCATTAACACCTATTAGTTCGTCATCGGAATCTAAAGTCAAACAAGTCATGTCGTCAACGCTATTTTCATTGCTAATAGTAAACAAGGTTGGTATGTCAACTACAGGGTCATTGTCAACACTTTGCGTATTAACAACGTCACCTTTATTACTACTGGATTCCTGCACTATCTTATCAGTAGAAGGTACCTGGACACATTGTGTATTTGAGGCCGCTGGAGCCGTTTCAACAGAAGTTACATCAGAATTATGAATTCCGTCATCATAAACCCTACGTGATAATGAATCTGCATGGGGAATTTTGCAGCCCGATCTGTGCACGATGTCAAAATCGAAACCTTGAATTCTGAGTACCCATCGCGCTAAACGCCCCGAAGGTTCCGTAGTCTTAATCAAATAGGGAAGGTTAGCATGATCTGTAATAACCGTAAAATGAACAGAATGCAAATATTGTTCACACTGCGAAAGAGCGTGAATCAAAGCTAGAAATTCCCTTTCCGTAACTGTATAATTCTGTTGTGGTTTCGACAGCGCCCTGCCACCATAGCATATAGGTTTTTCCACACCCTCCTGAATTTGAGCTAACACATAACCTACACTAAAACTACTCGCGTCCGTATATAGAATAAATTCCTCATTAAACCGTGGATGCGCTAGTACAGGAGGTGAGATTAACGCTGTCTTTAGTGTATCAAATGCTATTTCACAATCACGTGACCAAACAAAGTCGACGCCTTTCCTTAATAGACCATGCAATGGATGCGCAATCTTAGCAAAATCCTTAATAAACTTTCTATAGAAATTAGCCAAACCCAGAAATGACTTTAATTCTGTAACCGATTTTGGTGTGGGGAAATTCTTGACAGCTTCCAATTTAGAAGGATCTGCCATGACCCCGTGTTCGTTGACCCGGTGACCTAGAAATTTGACCTCGCGCCTACCAAAAACGCACTTCCGTGGTCCTAACTTTAAATTGGCTTCGCGTAAACGTGTAAGAACTTCATCAATATGAATTAAATGATCTTCAAATGTTGCTGAGAATGCTAAAATATCGTCCATGTAGGCGCAGCATGAGTCGTTTAGCAAATTTATTAGAACGAACTGTATTGTGTTTTGAAAACTTGCCGAACTATTCATCATTCCCATAGGTAACACCTTGAAAGCAAACTTACCGTAATGAGAGACAAGGGAAGTCTTATGTACATCGTCAGGATTTATAGCTATTTGCCAAAATCCCGAACTAAGGTCTAGGGTCGAAAAATACTTTGGACATTTACTCCCAATGATATCTAAAGTATCTTTTATCCCAGGAAGAGGGAAAGCAATGGGTTCTGTAATAGAATTTATCATCCTATAATCTATAACCATACGAAATTCACCATTTGGTTTACGTACTAGTAAAACCGGAGAACTGTAAGGAGAAGTAGAGGGAACTACCAAACCTTGGTCTAACAACTTGTCAATTTGTCGTTTAATTTCCTCACGCTTATCTGGAGAAGCTTTATATGGAGGGCGAGATACTGTCTTACTACCTGGTTTTAAATTGATTCTATGCTTAATTATATCACAATATCCCAAGGTGTTAGTGTCATCAACGAACGCATCCTTATTTTTCCATAATACCTGTTGTAACTGCAATACCTGATCTGAGGTTAAAGTAGAATCTTCAAAATCAAATGCCTTTAAAAACTCTTGTTTACTTAACCTATTTGGACGTACAACTGGCCCGTTGCGACTAACATTAGTATCAAAAGTATGGATATCAGTACCATCTGGTAAAATTCTGAAATTACCTAAACGAGTACCTCTCCTCAATTTTACAGGCGTATCTTTACAATTTACTAGTCTAACCGGAACGCGCCCATTCTGCACAGCACCTAAAACTCTTGCAGTAGCAATACCAATGTGAGCAAGCGACATTGTGTTTGTAGTATGACCTACTATACCGTTAGGGTAATTCCCACGAACACGCGCCGATATAACACACTCTGAACGAGCAGGTATAGAATATGTCTTAGACGCGCGTATAAGGGACGATGGACGTAAAGTAACTTTGCGCTTCATAAAATCAATAATAGCTCCATTTCTACGTAAGAAATCATGGCCTATAATTAAATCCTGCTTCAATTCTTTGAGGACATAGACTTGCATAGTAATCGCACGATTAGTAAAGAAAACAGGAATTCTAAGACATCCTAAAATAGGCAAAGTACGCCCATCTGGCAAAGTAACTATCTTATAACTTGATTTGAAAAGCTTACACTTTCTTAACTTACGAATATTATTTAACAAGGACTCTGAAATTATTGATACATCGGAACCTGTATCTATAAGTGCTGATACTTTACGATCAAAAATACGTACATTAATTAAATTATCATTTACAATCATTGACTCTGGCAAATTAACACAATTGAGATTTAAAGATACACCGTTGCGAGACTTCTCATCTGACTGCTTATACAATTTTCGTCTCGCAACGTTTACCCGTTTTTTGGAAAAGCATATCGTGCACCATTTCTATCACAAAATCTGGCCACATGGCCTATCTCCCCGCAATTGTAACACCCACGATCAGGATTTGCATAACAATTAGGACTTGAATGCCCTGGCTTATTACAAAATTTACAAATCTGCTTAGCCGTATTAACTTGTCGACCGCCATAACGTGGAGTTACTACTGGCGGCCTATTTACGTTAGAATAATTATAGCTTTGGCCTACCCGTGACCGTGGTCCAGCGTTTGCGTAGGGTTCTTGTCGTATTTGAACAGGCGCTGTTGGTACTGGGAGGGGCGTCACCGCCGCTGCTGATAGCTTCTCATGTAGAACTTCATTCTGTTTTAGCAAAGAGTCGAAGGCTTGTTGTAAAACCTCTGTAGACGTGTCGGAAGTACGACCAGTTTTCAGTACTTTGACATCATCGTCGAACCGTTCTACCACTTCTGCTGTTCGGGCGAAAGCCACGGCCTCCTGGAAATTGACCGGATCTCTGTTGACTACCGTACTACGTATAGACGGTATTAACCCCTGTAAAAATAAACTAAAAAGCTCGTTATCATTTCTGTTATAACGATAGCACATATCCCTTAAACGTGAGGCATATTTTTCGATTGTTTCTTTGTCCATTTGCTTAATTGTTCTTAGTTCTTGATCTATACGCCACTGTGGTGCTCTGTTCTGGAATCGTCCGATGAAAGCTGCACGCATGTTCTCCCAGTTGTTCGCCAGGTCGTCAGGCAAGGATGTGTACCATCTCTCTGCTTCACCAGACATAAGCAGACTAAAAATATTCAGACGTTGAATATTGTCAAACTGCTTAAGGACGACATATGCATCAAATTTACGCAACCATCTGGTTGGTATTTCATCGTCCTTCCCATAAAATTGAGGTGGTATGATATCGTTACCCACCGTCAAATTCTGCATTCTGTTGACAATGCGTTGTAGCTCTTGGTGAACCAGCCGTGCGTCTTGCCGCTGGCCTTGGTTGACCTCTGCTCCATTGTTTTCTGGCTGTGGAGCTTCTTGCTGGATATTCGGGTCTGCTTCTGCCATTACTGTAGGTGGCCGTTGACAAGGATGTAAATGTCGGTTTCTTCTCAGTCTTCTACCAGAACGTAATAACATTAAGTGGACCTGCCCGGATTCTCCACCAGTGTTGGGTGTCGTAGAGTTGAACGGTATAAATATGGACAGTTCAGACGTTACACTCTAGCACTCACACTCTCATACTCTCGTACGGGATCGTTCAGGTCCAAGTCGGGAATTAGTCACGACTGAGAAGATATTTCGGCTTGCCAGAATCACCTACCCGAGAGCTCGTCTCTCTTGAGCTCCTCTCCTGATTCTGGATGTTTTATTCTCATCTTAAGTATACTTCGAATACAATGGAATTTACACAACGACTATATAAATAGCAAGTCACACCCTAAGATCATGCCATCATAAAAGTTATTATATACTTTTCTCTAACCAATCATGTGAATTTCAGTTACATCATGTTTGCCCAGCTTCGTCATCGCCAGTCTATTTCTGACCTATGGCCTACAATGCCGAAAAGTAGAATTTATTCCCATAATTCCGAAATACGATATTTTGGATCGTAACAATGGCAAAGTGCTTTTGTAACATTTGATTCCTGGAGTTGTTCGTCGTTGGCGTGCGACTGGCGGTGGACGTCGAAATTTGTCGCCTGAACGCTTTGATTTGAAAATTACCTATAAGTGACTTTGGCTATAGCTCTGCGTTCACAAAGTGATTTCAATTTGATTTAAGAGTATATAATATCATAATTACAAGTGTAATCATCCGCTACATACACAATCACGCTCTTAAGCATATGTTGATATTACCGACGAGTTCTCCTTTCCATATAAAAGATGCCAAGATCTTTTACAGCATATGCTACTACCTCCCCTTATTTGTTAAATCTGTGGAGGTAGGCATCGTATATATTTATCATTTTGCACTGTCTAGGCCCTAAAGGTTCGATAAGAGCCTTTTAAGGTGTCTATTGAGATATTAGCTTAATATCGTTCAAAAAACGTTTTTAATGGGGAAACCCACTGCGGACGATTTGTACAACCGACATTTGTAATAATTGCCGAAATTTGTAATAAACCGAAATTTGTAATAAAATTGCCGACATTTCTAATAAATTGCCGATATTTGTAATAAACTGACGACATTTGTAATAAATTCTGTGAACGACAATTGTAATAAAAATTGCCGATATTTGTAATAATTTTCAGAAAAAAATGTGTAATAAACCTGCCGAAATTTGTAATAAAAAAAAGGTTAAGGGGGTTCCTCTCTGACTTTCAAAGAAATGGAATTACTCATTCTAAACTTAGAAAGGATTTAAAATATCGTCATTACAGGCTTCCTAGAATTAATTTACAACAATTATGTCAGCCACTTGGATCTTTGAATCTTTGTCAATCAATCAATCAATCAATCAATCAATCAATCAATCAATCAATCAATCAATCAATCAGTCAATAATAAGTCTACTTATCTACCTAGCTACTTACTTACCTACTAGTACCTACATTATATACCCAGCAGTACTCATGTACCAACCCTTCAGTTCAAATCATAATTCACTTGATGAACACGTCGTGCTTTATTGAACGAATGTAAATATTGATCATTGGTGGACGTTTTGTTAAATTGACTTTGTCAAAAGATAACTTGTCGGTTGGTTGGTTGGTTGGCTGGCTGGTTGGTTGGTTGGCTGGTTGGCTGGTCGGTTGGTTGACTGACTGACTGACTGACTGACTGACTGACTGACTGGCTGGCTGGCTGGCTGACTGACGGAGGGAGGGAGGGATGGAAAGACGGGCGTATGAAGGGTAGCTAAAAAGTAATTTCAATCTGTTTTCTAACCTGATTTTATCTAGTTCTTAAATCTTACTTCCTCTAGTGTACAAGCGGCGAATGTATGAGTTGTTTGTGATTGTGAAGGCTTCTGAGTGATGAGTGAATATACGAACTAGCATCATCAATCCATCACTTGATCAACACTTCGTGGTTGTATGATCGAATGTATATATTTTAATCATTGCGGACAAAGTGTTGGTTGGTTGGTTGGTTGGTTAGCTGGTCGGTTGACTACCAACAAACTGATTTCTCCAGACATCTTAGAAACGGCGATTTCACAACCAATTTTAGAGTGCATTTGGGAGCAAAAATTGAAAGCTTCATAATGGCTTGAGAAGTAATTGGTATGAGTATTTTTTAAAAACAAATTAGTTAGTATATCAATAAGTCTACAGGGACATATTCTTGTCCGTGAGTGTGAAGAGATTAATATGCATAAAGGCGAATATTTCAGACATCATACATTACGGACACGTGGTGTTATGGATACTGTATATCACTATATCTCACCAAAGTCTAGCGACACACATACAAGTTTCCAGGTTCGATTATTGTTGGTCTGTGAACTAATTGTACTTATATATAAAAAGAAACATAATCGCTTGCCAATATTTGCCTGATGGTTTTATTAACACAAACCTATGACAGGCCAACCAACGATAAACTCTGATATATAAAGGAAGAATTTTGGATTTGAATCATAGAAGTAAATACATAACAATATAGTTCTATATCAGGTTTTGGTGCTAAATACCGGCGCAAAACTTCCCTGGCGTAACTTGTAGAATAAGTTCTTACACAGGGAATTTTGATAAAGTTTCTTAGATCCAGGTGTTTAATTTGTTGAAATCTATGATTGGTGAAGATGAGGCACTTATATTTTGTAAATTTTTACTGTCAGTTTTACTTCAGATGTCGTTACAAATGTCGGCAATTGTGTTACAAATGTCGGCAATGTTATTACAAATGTCGTTAGTTTATTACAAATGTCGGCAATTTTATTACAAATGTCGTTAGTTTATTACAAATGTCGGCAATTTTATTACAAATGTCGGCAATGTTATTACAAATGTCGGCAATTTTATTACAATTGTTGTTATTAGTTTATTACAAATGTCGTCAATTTTATTACAAATGTCGTTAGTTTATTACAAATGTCGGCAATTTTATTACAAATGTCGTTAATAAGTTATTACAAATGTCGGCAACGTTATATTACAAATGTCGACAATTTTATTACAAATGTCGGCAATTTTATTACAAATGTCGGCAATGTTATTACAAATGTCGGCAATTTTATTACAAATGTTGTCAATTGTATTACAAATGTTGTTAGTTTATTACAAATGTCGTCAGTTTATTACAAATGTCGGCAATTTTATTACAAATGTCGTCAGTTTATTACAAATGTCGGCAATTTTATTACAAATGTCAAAGTTTATTACAAATGTCGGCAATTTTATTACAATTATCGTTAGTTTATTACAAAGGTCGGCAATTTTGTTACAAGTTTTCAACAACTTTATTACAAGTATATTCGTAATTGGTACAAGTCTCTGTAAATATACAAAACAAGTTGTAATGTTATATATAGTGGCCACAACAACATTTGGTTGTGCTATTATAAAACATTCTATAAGTTCAAAATTGAAATACACAAAATAATAATTTAATTGAAATGGAGATAAGATTTCATTATTTTAGAGAAAGGGATTGGGGAGACGTTATTCTCCCCTTTTTCTGTCCATCTATATAAATCAGAACTCATGAACTCATTCCCGGCTCTACTGGTCAACTATCCCTGAAATCCCTTCCCTATCAGATTTAAAATGATGAACTACGACCCATAGTGCACAGCTCACTAAACCATGCACATCCTCGAAAACGCCACTAAAATTGAATAGATTAATGAAGAATAGAAAATCACTGTAATGATATGAAAGGGGGCTGCTGTACTCAAACATTGATAGTATGTCAAATCAATGCACATCAGTGACGACAAATCTCACAAATTTCATGTAAATGTTATGCGAACACATATTTTCTAATATATTCTGTCGAATTGCTCAGTATCCACGCCATCTTGCAAAATATAACAAAACTCCGCTAAGAATTACACAGTGTACATTCATTCATTCATTCATTCATTCATTCATTCATTCATTCATTCATTCATTCATTCATTCATCCATCCATCCATCCATCAATTAATTAATTAGTTCCTTCAAATGAATGGCATCCACCCACCAATTAATTAATTAATTAATTTGTTCGATCATTCATTCACTCATTCATTCATTCATTTCTTTGTTCGTTAATTCGTTCGTTTGTTTGTTCAATCATTCTTAAACTTCCTCATCACATACCATACATACATGCATACATACATACATACATACATACATACATACATACATACATACATACATACATATATGCGGATTGATTGAAATAATAATAACTTGTTTAATTGTTCAATTAATTATTATATTAACCAATTCAATTAATGCTTGTTAAATCCACTTTCGTTTGACGTGATGTTTTTGCGATCTTGTATTTCTTTATTTAGATAACCCATGTTTTAGTGTGAAAGGAAGGACCCTCCTTAATGTAATTTTTTATTACCAATTTCGGCAATTTTATTACATTTTTTTTCTGAAATTTATTACAAATATCGGCAATTTTTATTACATTTGTCGTTCATAGAAATTATTACAAATTTCGGCAATTATTACAAATGGCGGTTTTATTACACGAAAAACGTGATTTTTATTACAAATATCGGCGTTATTACAAATTTCGGCAGTTATTACAAATGTCGGTTGTACAACGATTCTGCATTCCAATACTGTATTAAAATTTGACTAAATTAGATTTGACAGTCGCTTAGACCTTTAGAAGGCTATGTACAAACTTGATTGGAATTTAATCATTTTTCTTGCAGGAATGAAATTGAATTTGTAGAGAAGTGCAACAAATCTTCGGCAGGTCTGTGGTGTGAAGAAAACATATCCAAACAGGGTATTTCATGTCGACTTTGATTCATATACCACCTTACGTTTTAGTCATGAGCATACTTGGAAGACTATAAGGATCCTTCCCATCAACAAATAGCTTAAAGCATTACGTTTCGAAATGAGTACATCCCAATTTATTTAACCTGTGCTGGCTGACATTTTATGCATAAAGTAATTTAGGCTGTCTGAAATCAGTTCTGATCGTTTATTAAGGAGTCCTGATTTATTTGCACTGATTTCAAAGTGCCGCCATGAAAACAAATACATTCTTTCATTCCACCATGTCAAACCTCAACGCGCATCACCTCCGGGTACCAGTTCTTCTGCGAGTTCGAATTCAATTACTTGAATTTCCGTTAAAATTTAGTCGTCCGAAGATCGCATTCAAGCGTGAAACTCTGAGTAACGGCTCCGGACCATAACTTCTGTATTTTGTGTAATACAGCTCTACTTTTCAGTATTGAGCGCTTTTCCTTCAGTTTATGACTTACCTCTTATACTGAATTAATATATATATATATATATATATATATATATATATATATATATATATATATATATATATATATATATATATATATATATATATATATATTCATACTTCTGCTTATTCTGCAAATTCTTTGAAAGCAGTCCTGTGGCAACGAAAAACTTTTAAATGCCAAAATTTTAGTTTACCTGTCAAGTTACTATTAATTTTTGCCTTTGTCAATGGAAGTTACAAAGTTACAAAGACAGCTAAAGTATTCTTATTTCTTTGGTTTCATTGTAAGGTATTGATTATTACAAGTGAAACTACCAAGGCCATGAATAGAAGAAGGGAGTTTTGCATCAGCCAATCACATTACTTTTTCACCATACTCACGTAAATACATGTTCATCTAACTCTAAGTTGATAAGTTCAAATTAAGCAAGCAATTCATACATCAAAGTCAAACATATGTATGGAATAAGTCAGATGCAAATGATGTTTCAAATCTGGCTGAACATTTTAACTTACTCCAATTATTCCCCTATTGTACATGCATACCCAAGAGGGGAGAGGGTTACTTTAATTGGTTTATCTGTCTATCGTGTCTATCTATCCTTGTATCTTAACATCATTGTACCTCTGCAGCCATACTCTGACATCCAATGGTACAATTGCAATGAAATACCCACAATGATTCTAAAATTGCTGTTATTTATTACAAATTACGTCATCTAATACAACTACAACTGCAGTTCTCTTACCTGGATCCTGTATAAAACACAACATGATCGCATTTCTTGGACATAAATGACTGACTTTTGCGTTTTACTGTTTTCCAAAATATTTCAAAGTATGGAAATATTGCAACTGTGTACACTTTTTATTATGTCTGGTCTATATTCCGACTACATACATAAAACTACATTTCTATTGCCCTCACATGAGTTGATGGCAAGTCTGTCATTTTTCAGGAAATAAAATCACCCAAGTATAGGTTTAATGAGAATATCCAGTTCCTAATTTGGTTAATCAGCATCAACACTGATGTAATTTCTCCTATACCTTGATAACCAATACATAGCCGATTTCCACACGCACGCAGGAAAAACGAAAAATTGTGAAAAACGCTACTAGGGGATACATATCAGCAGAATTGCAGTCTATTTTAAACAACCTTCTTACAAAATGACAGTCATCACAGCACTTAATACACTAGACTAAGTGCTGTCTCGGATTATGCCCTAAAGTGGTGCATTAGATACATTATGTGTGGTTCCCAAACTGGTGAATTAATATATGATCCGACTTATCCAAATGATGCTGCCAGTGTCTCAACTCATCCCAAGCAAAACAAGAAGCTTCGTGCTATTTCTCGCTACAGAAGTGTTTCACAGTCATAAATGTCTTGATAACACAGCACTTCATAATCGTGGACACTATGACTATATGTTAAGTGTATTGTGTCAGATATTAAGTATACTGTGACGGGTGTTAAGTGTATCTCTAAGTGTAATTGTAAATTCTTTCTTTTTATTGTATTATATACCTGCACTTTTGTCTTGTCCACTCAGAATCATAGTCACTTCATTTCTGCTAATCAGATCGTTTTCATACGTTTTCTTGTCACATGATTCACGCATACTTAATATTGAAACATGCCTCGTTTGAGTGCAGTTCCTACCTCTAGCCATATACAGTTTTGTATTTATTCAATTCTATTCCCTACAAGACTTCTGTATTTCATAATCACCATGTATATTTTGAGACTGTAACTTTTGACTATAGTCCAAGTTATTAGCAATTACTCCCTGTAGCCAGATGGCAAGACAAGTTTCTTGTTTTCTGTACTGGCAGGTTGCAATACGTATATATATATATATTGAGTGACAGTCTCCGTCATCTATTATGCATGTTCTTATTCGAAATCTTTGGTTTTAATGGAAACACGAAAAGCCAACAATAGGCTAAGTGATTTACAGACAAATGTACTGGATCCTTGAGGGTTTTAGCTGTGTAAATTGATTAAACATTAATCAGTACAACGTCAATCCTTACAACATATACAGAATACACAAGAGGTTCTATTCAAAAGGAAGCAGATGCTAGAAACGCTTGTTTCCTCATATACTTATATGTTGAGATCAGTAAAATTACACCACAGACTTTCAATTAGGGAACATTTTGTCAACGGCGGAACGTTTGTCAACAGCAGTGACGAATTTTTTGACAAACTACAGACACTTTCATCGGAAACAGTGAAACATACAGAGAGACTGACTAAACGGATGCCGGTTATGTATAGAACTCGGCTCAGAGTCATACGCTAAAAACATTGACACTGGCAGGTTACAACTTTCGGGTTCACTGCTTACAACGGTCCTTTACATTTCCTCAACTCCCTGGGGAGCATACAATCCAGTGCAGCCTCTATAAGCGCATACAATTAAAGCATTCACATTGCAAACTCTATCTTACTAGGACCCCAATTACACAGCGGGGTTGACGGGGGCACAGTCATGGTTCAAATCTTGCCTATGGGAAACAAACGGCTGCAAAGGGGCTCGAACTACAATGTGCAAATTACAAGCCACTCTAACATTCGCCCATCATGTGACTCCGAATCCAACGGTGAAGTATATTGTGGTATTTAAGTTGATTTAATCTCACGAGACAATCCAGTACGCATGTAATTACAATGTACCACTAGATGGCGCTATTGTGAGTCAAACGAGGATGTTCGGTTGTAACTACAATTTGTTGTTTATGTCATTAAGCAGGATGACATAGCATGAGTTAGATCACTTCAGGTTTTTATAGCTGTATTGATTTTACTACTAGACAGTCAGGTACAATGCAAAATTAAATTTCAAAATTAGTGGTACCGTGGACCAGTAATTTTAACCTTATGAAGGTTACAAAGTTCAAACCAAACTCTGTGTTACTCTGGGAACGTAGAATTGATAGGAAAGCCACGGTAAATATATACTAGGCTATAGATAAGATATGATAGAACAATAAACTATACTCGTGCGTAGTTTGAAGGGAGTGACTCACAGCCACTTGTTTTCCGAGATAAGTATCAGAATACGATAAAATGTTGATAATATCGATACTATTTACGTGTTTAGCCAATTGTATATGAAAGGGGTAAAATAACACTTGTTTCTGTGATCAAGTCTTCTCACCGCAAGATAGAAACATTCTTGATATGTATCTCGAGAAACAAGTGCCTGTGGAGTGACTTCATATTGTTTAAATTTCCGAGTGTGTTTCTTTATGTTTTACAGCCCAAGTTATCGATGCCAATAAATTCATCATCACACTTTTTGGTTTGTTGAATTGTTTTAATCATCACTGTTGATTCACATATGAACATAGCGTCTATGACGTCCCGAGCCGTCATGCAAAATGCTACATGGTGGTCGAAACTTATAGAAGGGTGATTTCTATAATGGTCTGAGGTAAGGCTAAATAAGTGTTCTTCTCAGTTGGGTTTTAGACAACATAAACTTGAAATTTTACAGTAACTGTACTTTTTTTTATAACATTACATATACTTGTTTTTGGTCCTTAACTCGTGATCAATTCAAGAAATCAGTGTAGACAGGAGTTCTAGGCTGGTATGACAAAGTATAATTGAATGCACAATACTTGACAAGATTAGAATAAGTATAATTCATACCCTCTCAGTTATGAATACAGTTATTCTCCTCTCCATCTCGGAACCATTGCTTCAACTGTGCTCTTAATTCCATTAACAACACTTTTAAACAATGAAACTTTATCTATGGATGACTCTTTCCACATTCTTGTTCATTGTTACAATGCCAACCTTTAATCCAATGTGCAGCGACGCTTAGGACTTTATTGAATGTGTTAACTTGCACACCTGTTGTACAGTAAAGTGAGCATAAAACTCGTCTACAGTTGACTGGATCTCGAAAACAGTGCCTCTCTATCCAAAGACGTGCATTAAAAAGTGATTTGTGGTGAACTATTTTATATAGAATTTGGGGCTTTTAACATGACAAGCCATAAGTGCACAGAGGCTATGTACTAGAGCTACACGAGAAAATGACAACATTCCTATGTAGGTAAAAACGTAAATAACTTCTCTAATTTGAACTGTAACTAGATTTAATACTTAAACACAATATAACTCAGTGAAACTAACAAGGAATATGCATAAATGAAGAATACACGGAAATGTAAGAAATGAAATCGGAGCCTCTAATAGGCAAAGTTATAAATAATAGGCAAAGTTATATCAAAACAACATAATTATTGTGTACATGTCTTGCCGTCACTGTCAAGGGTATAGTCTTCATTACAGCTGCAGGTGTAACTTCCTTCAGAATTGACACAGTTCTGAGTGCATTCATTTCTGCCAGTTTGACATTCGTCGATATCTGAAAAGAGATGGTTGGCATCGCACCAGTCAAGCAATGTATTGATGAATAAACATTAATATTTGATTTCACACAGTAACAATCACTATGTGCCTATTAGTGGCAATGCTTCCATATCCAATATTTGAGTACATACACATCTCATGTTCGAACTCAGAAATCCACAATATGGATTCTGAGTTTTATGGCTATGGTAAAAGTAACTAACTAAATAACTAACTAACTAACTAACTAACTAACTAACTGGCTGGCT
Source organism: Glandiceps talaboti (assembly GCF_964340395.1). NCBI lineage: Eukaryota > Metazoa > Hemichordata > Enteropneusta > Spengelidae > Glandiceps > Glandiceps talaboti. The sequence continues at coordinate 17,578,558 of NC_135551.1, read as the reverse complement.
GTACTGAATATCATACTATGTTTACTTCAGTTAAAAAGATGATATATCACATACCAAAGCAGTCCTTGTGATTTGGCGCCAATTCATATCCATCATGACAACTGCATTGAGGCATATTTCGTACACTTTCACAGACTTGAGAACATCCACCATTGTTCTTATTGCAGTAATTACTACCTGGAAAGACAGTAAATAAATATATAAATGATTTATAATGTATAACAAAACATGAAATATGGTTTTATTTAAAAAATTTCCTCTCCGAGTAAGCAAGCACAGTGAAAGAATGGGCCCAGTACATTATAAACTTTGTTTCATAATACAGTTGAAGAACAATATAATAACCTCACTTCAAGAAGTTCAGGCAGGTGTCATGACCTCGAAATTGAAGTCTATACCATTAAAGGACCATTGGTATCATAATGTAACATAGATTTAGGTATGTAAAATGCCATTAATTGCCTGCATGATACATTCCCTCTGAATTAATGCCTCTCCATCAGTTTTTCTTGTATGCGAAAGAAATCGGGAAATGTACAATCTTTACTTGAGCAAGTGTGACCATTTGCATCGAGATGGAAAGGCTTGTTACAGGAACACTCGAACGATTCAGGTAATATTAACACACACGTACGCGTTCACAACCAAAAGTATTATCAAAAGGGTCAATGTGATGGACAGAGAAATCTATAGAAAACTTCCATGGGGTAAGAATTATCACATAAATAAAAGAATGTTATTGCATCATTCAAACATACCAGAACATGTCAGGGGCGTCTTTTGATTATAGCCAACGATACACAAACACGAGTAACTTCCGATAGAATTAACACAAATTTCCGGACATGTCAATTCATCTTGCTGGCATTCATCAATGTCTTGAAAACAAACATAAAATGTGTGAGTTAGAGATCTTCTACTGAAATCATGTGAATGTGTTAGTATGCCTTTGGCCTCCTAGTATACATTCATTTAATTTGTTATTTCAGTGAAGCAGTTGGAAGTCGGAAGTCCCCTGACGGCTTTCGCATGTTACAATTTTAGGTAGACAGTAAAAAACCAAAGCATATTGAATGTATGGAAGGGACTGAATGACCATATGAAGTCAACAGAATGGTGCATAACATACAGTCAATTTCATAATACCGTACCGCGTGCTGCTTTTCTGTTTGATACAACCACTCAGAAACCAACAAGAAACTGCATATGTCACACTACAATAGCAAGATCGCAATTTGTGCTAAATGAAATAAACTATTTAAAACGTATTGCAACTCCATGCAGACATTCTGACGCCAATGTTTTTCTTAGTTTCAATCACCCGATGAAGAGCGCGTAAAATATCCATGTTGGTGTTCATTTTATGTCTGCATGCCAGTGGCATGTGTAGTCCATTTCACTTCGGCAAAATATAACAAGAAACTGTACTCATTCAATCTTCCTATTTTAAAGTGTAGCATGTCCAATTTCTTATTGGTTTTTGCGTGGTTGTGTCAAACAGTAAAGCTGCACGGTATTGTGAGATTGACTGTACGAATAGATACATACCGAAAAGGAGGGGTTAGGAATTAAATATTATCTAATGGGATGTGGGGGGAGGGGGGAGCTGAATAAAAACAATTTCTTATCCACAGATATGGCAAGACAAATGGATATATAATATTGTAAACGGTGAAAAAAATAAGCAAATATGATTATACACAATGTACCTTCACATACGAGCCCATCATCAGAAAGTTTGTAACCGTTGATGCACGAACATTGAAAGCTTCCGTCGGTGTTTCTACAGACTTGATTGCAACCTCCGTCATCCTCTATACACTCGTTGATGTCTATTGTATATTGAGAGAAATAATAGGAAACATTGCTATGAAGTACATTTGCCTTTATAATAATAGTCTTTATTAGTCTAAATAATTAGGAAATTTGTTGAATGGTCGCGACAAGAGTAGCGCCCTAGTGTTGAAGAAACAGAGGAAACCGTAGTACACAGGAAAATAATGTGTTGTTCGGCAGAGTCAAATTGAGCATTACCCTTCTTACATACATACCTGGTTAAAGGTGAATCAGCCGACGCTTGGCGGTTTCGAACCCAGGCTGCAAAGGTTAGAGACGTACGAGCTAACCGCTATACAACTATACAAGGACGACCCTATTGATTAATATCTATATTTGCAATATTATAAATGTATTAGAATTGAATCGTACATTAACGAAACAAAGCCACATGAATAATCAAGGTAGCCTGACTTAATATATTTTGTTGAAATTTTTTCATTCGCAGTTGATTGTGAGCAGAATCTCCTAGTGGAGGTACAAGCTGTCATTTATCCAACAACAGAAGTACTAATCAAACTGTTCCTTTTAATTTATCACAAATATTTTGAACATGGCTTCCCCGATACCAAATATTAACCCTGTAGTTATTGCAAGCTGCTTCGATGTAGAGGCGTTCGCTTAGCTTCAGAAGCGAAAATGAGCAAAACCCTTTTAACATCACAGAATTTACAAGGTAAAGGTATTACCATCGTTAAAAGTAGAAACTACATAGAATGTGTGATGATGGCCAATCAGATGAAACGTTTGGGGGCGTGCAAACTTTATACAGCCTACAACTGAAGTTGGGCATTATGAGAGAAATTAGCTTGTTCTAAATAAAATTCAGAATACAACAAGACACAACTTGCCTGTGCACGAAGTGTCACTGCATGGATCAACAGTGTATCCTTCCGCACAGCCACATTCCCAACTGCCAGGTACATTAATACACACTTGTTCACAATCATGGGTAGCCAAAGCACATTCGTCAATGTCTGAAAAGTAAAACACATACGTACTTGTCTTCTTAATCTTGATCCTCTTCTTAAACAAATTGTTTCTAAACTCAAGTTTTTGGAGAAGTGTAGTGGAAAAGGTTTGACACGTGTCCTCGTTTATTTATTTTGTACTTATTGTGAAAAACTGAATCGTAAAACAATTTGCAAATACTGAAGATGAAATATTACCTATACAAGCCAATCCATCGTTACCAAGGTCGAATCCGTCCTGGCAAGAGCATTGAAAGCTACCAATGGAATTAGCACAGAAGTGGTCACACCCACCATTATCAGTTGCGCATTCGTCGATATCTATGGAGAAAGGAACATAATAAGGGGCCTAGACTGTAAGATAAGTTTTGTCACTCAGCCCTCAATGGCCTTGAACATGTGTTTACCTTACATACCAGAAACAGTCATTAAAACTACAGACCACATTGTATTAATTAATAAATTCATATCTACACTCTTTCATAGACCCTTGAATTTACATATCAAGAATTAGGATATACGGTATCTCTCTTTGCTTCAGCTATGTCCTCGACCTACTGGAAGTAGTGGTACCCTCACTGAATGTATCACATGAAAATCTCGACGTACACGACATCACGTACGCTATTCATCAAGAATACGGCCATGTGCTTTACTTTTGATTCTGCTACTGGCGATTGGAATCTCTATATTGACTTCAAACTATCCTTACTTGACGATGTCTCAAAAATGGTATACCACTCCGGGATATACATATTTGTTTTCATTATAAAAACTTTGGGGCTCTGGAGAGTCATTTCATGATTTAACATCAGAATAATTTAATGCGTTGGCCCAGGCCAGAAACACCAAATTGAAACTTTATTCATTGTCCTACAGTGATCCATTGTTGCCTCATAGATGAACATTAGATAAGCATGACTATTCATTTGAAAGTAAGCACTTAGGAGAGATCAGTATCAACAGTCAATCTAATAAACATGAATGTCAGCCGATTCCCATGAGGCAATATAGGATCATGGCTAAATCAGTCAAAGAACAATCAACGTGGAACAAGATTCAATTTGTTGTTTCTTGTCAATCATGACGTAAAATCATTTAATGACACTCTAGAATCCAATGCTTGTGAAAATATTTAAATAAAAAATAAATAAAATATGTATTCCTGTAGTGGTGCTCCCCTTTACCTAGAAAGAATGTATCATGCATATAAAGTTTAAAGGACGAATGCCATTCAAGTTCTTGTAATGCATGTCATCTGTCTTACCTTCGCAATCATGCAGATTATCCATAAATTGATAACCAACATTACAGGAACAATCATAACTACCATCAGTATTGGTACACAAATGAACACATCCTCCGTTATCGGTAGAACACTCATCAATATCTGGACAAGTATAATCAAAATGTAAGTTATGATTAAACATCGCTGTATTACAGAAATAAACTGTATTTATACCCTACATATAATTATACATTAGTCTGGAATATAACATACAATTTTTTTTTAAAAACAAAAGATTCAACAAATATGCCATGATAAAGAGTATTCTATGCACCAGACGTACTGACAGTCCAAACTGTTTAGAGTGACATTGCCGTCACCAACTATATCGTGCATGATGCAATATTTCTTTGCTGCACATCGACTCACATTCGTAGCACTGTAGAGAATATCAATTAAATTCTTATTCCCGTCGTTCGACCCCCTTACACAAGGACAACTAATATATTCCTTCACATGACTCCTACACACTCAAAAACTTACAATGACTCCCCGTCGAGGAGTGGATTCGTGTCAAGAATCGTTGTATTGTGTTCAAAATTATCTGTCATGGCAGGCCAGCACTGAGCTACTTGTTGGAACTAAGTAATATTGATCAACCAGTACACAAACGAGTGAAAGTGTTGGGGTGAGATTGAAGGTTTTTTCTTCTAAGGTCCATGGGAAAAAAACTTCCAAATGATATGGTGATAGGGCATTTAGTGTAATGCACCAAAACTTTGGAATCATCTTCCACCAGATTTTCGGTTGATAGAGAAAATTCGAATCAGTCTAGACAAATCTTAAAACGTTCATTTTTCGTAAATGTTATTGTTTAATATTTATATATCTTGCAATTTGTTGTGTACAGACCGTTGAGACACGCATTGTGTAATAGTCATTAAAAATAAATTGTTGATAGTATCATTAGTAGTAGTAAAAGTGAAGGGGCTTAATATTACATAATAATAAAAATCACACAGTTAAAAGGTATCTGGCAAATGTATGACAATTAAATGTTAAAATCGTTGATTGAAAATAATGAAACCAAAATGTTTGCTAAACTTACAAAATTATATAAAATATTATATTCATTGTTAAGTCCATGCTAAACTTTATCATCAATGGCATAGTCGATCACACAGTTTTTCAATCATCTCCTGAAAATGAAAATACCACAAATGCCAAAATACATGAAGTTGTAGAATTCAAAATAGATTGGCTCATCGTAGGATGAATCACAGCCTAAAAATAATTACTATGCCAGTTACCCATATTCTCACGACTATTTACTGTACTCAACTACTGCCCTGTTCTATGATGGACATATGACAGACACTTTTGTCAGGTCAGATAGTGTCACTTGACTTGAACCAGAGGATGATTTGAAATTGTGATAAGTCATTACATAGTGGAATATGCTGAAGGTGTTTGACTCGATTGTCATTGATAAAACGGTAAACAGTTTAAAACTATTCTTTAAACCCTACACTGCACATATAATACTAATTCACCTTTTCATATCGGTGAAACATTGTAGTTTGCTGTTACGCATATTCTTGCATACATGTACTGTGTGACCTGAATTCCACTTTCATGCCACTGACTAATAATATTGTTTGTTAATAACTGATAAGGTGATGGGGTGATTTGCTTTGATGTTGGTAAACTATAGTATTTATGTATCCTTGACATTCCATAATAAGTTCACATTTGTCTAAATATTATGTCATACCTGTCAATAAACTTATCACCTATCGATGCACTACTGTAGACAATTTCCAGATAGATTTGTGAAGTGTGACAGGGGCACTGAACATGTTCAGGAGCGTGATCGATGGTCGGGCAGCCCCATATTTTTTTATGAATTCAGTGTAAATATATTTACAAGTATATATATATAGGTTCTCAATTCTATTAAATTAATGTGCATTCCCCCAGGACTAGAGTAAGTAGACTGACACACCACCATGCTGATGAAAAATTAACTCTCTCTAGGAAAATCCTTCCCTGTGATGAAAATCGTTCCTGCTTCGAGCATAATGCAGGAAATGCTTATGCCACGCAACGTAATTTGGCAAACAGGTAAATATGTTTTATCGTCAAATGAAGTATACACAATATACGGACACGTCACTCCAAATTAACTGTTAATTTACTTATTTATTCGATCAAGTTTTACAATCACTGTTGACAGTGTTTTGCACATAATCAAGGCCAAACGTACATGTAGTCTCGTTAAATGATGTATTAATACCGTCAAACGATGTACCATTACCGTCAAATGGTGTACCATTACGGTATATAGTTATGTTAATCTAGCCTATAACGAAAATGTTTATATGCACAATGGTAAACAATTGCAACACACGTTATCTTATTCCTGACATAAATATATAAATCTAAACATTTAAACCTAAATTGCCGTTAATCTTCCGTATATATAAGTGGCTCTAGGAACGATGCACCATTGAGCAATTTTTAATGCAATCCGCGCCAAAAAGCAGTTGGGCGGGTTTATTGATTAAGATAACAGCTGATGTGTGTAGGCGTTATCTGGTGCTTAGTTACTGTTCAAAAAGGACATCAAAGATGACAACTCATTAATATCAATGTTCATGTGTTTGTTTGAAGCGTACGAGAGATCAAATGTTATCTAGTCTGATAATCAGAGGCACGATGCACCATTGAGCAATTTTTAATGCAATCCGCGCCAAAAAGCAGTTGGGTGGGTTGATTGATTGATTGATTAAGATAACAGCTGATGTGTGTAGGCGTTATCTGGTGCTTAGTTACTGTTTAAAAAGGACAACAAAGATGACAACTCATTAATATCAATGTTCACGCGTTTGTTTGAAGAGTACGAGAGATCACATGTCATCTGATAATCAGAGGCAAAGGTCATTAACTGAAAATATGTGGACACTCTTGGATAAAGATCCATTATTTTGTTCGAGGCGTACCTATGTTCGTTAAGTACCGATTAGGGAAGAATTTTAATTATCAAAGGCAGTTATCAAGGTAGATAGTTATCATGCAAGTGGTCTGATAGCTAGAGAATGCTCCAAACGTCATGAACCATGATACCATTACATCAGTGTCAACGACCACTTAAATCTTAGACTCGCAGTTATGTCTACATACCACACATCTCCATACATTTAAATATTACTATCCACATCACCCAACGTTCGTTTTATCATAGAAAGATTTAATGTGAAATAATGTGAATATAACTTACCTAAGCATGCATGTTTATCATTCCCAAGGGCATATCCTTCTTGGCAAGAGCAATCATAACTACCCACAGTATTTGTACAAATGTGAGCACATCCCCCATTCTGTGTTGAGCATTCATCAATATCTTTTAAAGATATAGAAAAGGGGGAACAATTAAGTTCAATGTGACCCCTCTTCTGAAACTTCGCTTAGACTTTTAGTGTTGTTTCTATGTAAGGGATGATAGCCCAATACATTTTGCAAAGGCTGATGAGTTGTGAAACAGAATAACCATACATGGCGCATGCGCATATATTGCACAATCAACAATTACCACCATGTTAAAGAGATCAAATTACCACCATATGATATATCAATCTCCTAATCACACAAATGCCATTTCTGGGTACTTGAGCATGAAGTGGTACAAAGATAAACTTAATACTAAAGGAAACAAATCCTACTTCAAGAAAAAAGTTGAATCAATGAGTTTTTATGGTGTCTAATATAACATACATATAACATTTACTAGCATTTCCTGATGTCTATCAACCCTGTCTATCAGTCGAACTATTCTATTTTATGAATTGTACAACAAATAAACAGTGGGACTCTTTTCAGAGAAAGTTGTACATCTAGGTTTGCTTAAGAAAAGACAGTGAAATAACAGAAATCATTTGTCTTCACTTCTGGGGACCTTCCCTTGAATAGTACATTACTTAAAAAATGGAATACTGCTTATAACAATGACGGCGACGACGACGACGACGACGACGACGACAAAATACAGAATAATTATAATTGACAACAATCTAAATTACCGGATTCACAGCAAGTACCAGTCCAACCAGTATAACAGGTACAGGAACTTTCCAACGGTTCACCACGGTCATGACACCCTGGATTATTACAGGAACGAGTTTCTGTAAGGTCATAGTTACAGTGGCCACCACATGATGCGTTTTTTGTCACTGTACGTGTGCGAGTCTGAGTACCACTTGTACCACACGGTTGAGAACATGCACTCCAAGAACTCCATGCACTGAGTTGACAGTTAGTAGGACTACAGGCTCGCCGCCGACGACGACGACGCCATCCATCTACACAACTCAAATCGAATAGAACAACCCACAGGAGTACACACATTATTATTTGAATTTTCTTCATCCCTCGTTTTTTCTCTGGAAACTGAGCAAAGGTGTGAAATATCTTTCAATTAAACTTTTTAAGTGGCAAATTGTACATGTATCTCCAAGCCCTAAGAAAACCTAGTTACAGGTAGGATAGAATGTACCTCATAGTCACCAGGGACCATATTCATTAAAAATCAAAGTTCTTAACTTTGGTCGGAATTATTTTCAAAAGTAAACAGGCAATGTGAGATATAAAACTTAAAAGACAGCAATACTGCACTACAAACAATAATTAATAGTACATAGAATGATGGTATGAACGAAGCGGGTAAGGCAATGTTATGCGTAATTTTGAAGAGTCATTCTGATAACATTAAACACACTTGAAATGTTTACTTCATTAAATCATTCTTTTTAAATAAATATTGCTTTAAAATGTGCTCTTTTCAAAATACTCTTGCTACTGTCGCACTATTTGTTAAAGGACAAACACTGGATACTTACCCTTTAAAAGCAGCAGTGTTTCATTCGATCGTATAGCTACTGGTTTGGAGACTATTGTCTGCTGTGGGAGTTATAGTATTTTATCATACCAAGCAATGTACTGCCTCACCTTGGGTTGATTCTAATGGATAATGCGCAATTGCGCTGTCAATGAGCACCGCAAATATTACGTTCAGTTCACTTCTTTTCGTGGACTGCGAATGTTTGAATTTCTTAATTGAGAGGTAATGCATGTGACAATTGGGTATGTCGAAAATACAGATAGGGAGTGAAATATCAAATTTAAATTTTAAATGCGTATCAATTTAGGTGCCACACGTTGAAATCGTTTGACTGCTGTGGTTACTAGTGATCATATATTAAACCGGAGGTTCGCGAACCAGGATATGATAAGATACCCGGATAAGATCATACGGACACGAACGACGGTTGCGGAGTTACAGTATCAGTCCGGCACCACTCCAAAACAGGAGTATACAATATCAATAAACTGCACAGTCGCAGTTGAAATGACCCCGAGAACTGTGCAGGCGTGCACCAAAGAATGACATCACATTCTGGTCCCACTCACCAACTTGCACAGCCTGCGTGTGAGATAGCTCAACTGATAGCAAACCGAACGGTGTGATGCAGTCAATAAAACATCCAACCAGAGTAGACAGCTTTAATTTGATTACAGGATATGGTCAGATATATGGTCTTTAGTATATGACAATTTTAACAACCTGATCAATGATAACAATTGTACGTCATAGTGTCTACTTGACAAAATGTATTAGTTGTTTGTTGACATGTAAGTGTAGAGCCTAACTACAATGACCATGACATAATGTAATGTTCAAGCTAGTTTCAACCAAATCTGATTGCAGCCAGATTCATCCGAAGTGTGCTTTTTGCAAATGGAGAAGGGGAACCAATGACGAGCGTTAGTGTGATCATTTGCGACATATTTGCACGTTTCAACCCCTTATACCAGCGTCTACCTAGACAGTATTTAGCTAATGTTCATTTACTCTACTACTTGAAATATGTGATCAGTGCGAATGCTGATATTAGTATAAGCAAAAGTGATCACTTGTAAAAGTTGTAAATGAATACTGACATAACTAATATGTATATGGTAGCATGGCTATGTTAAACATTAGCTACATCGAGCGCTCATTACTGGCATCCATGCTGGCAATTAATATTACATATATTTTACATTATGATACCAATGCTCTTTCAATGGCACATATTTTCGTTTCAAAGTCATGACAGTTACATCACAATTTCAACTATGTTATGCTGCGCGCGCACCTGCTTGAACTTCAAACTGAGGTTATTGAATTGACCTTCAACTGTATTATGAAACACAGTTTATAATGTGCTGAACCCATTCATTCAATATGCTTGTTTATAATTTTTTTAACAAAACCATATTTCGTTTTTGTTATACATTATTAAGTTAGATATTTTTTACCCATATGATTTTCTGTCTTTCCCAGGTATTAATTACTGCAATAAGAACAATGGTGGATGTTCTCAAGTCTGTGAAAGTGTACAAAATATGCCTCAATGCAGTTGTCATGATTGATATGAATTGGCGCCAGATGACAAGTACTGCCTTGGTATGCGACATATCATCTTACTAACATAAGTAAACAAAATTAAATATAGTATGCTATTCAGTATAGCTAGTTAGTCAGTTAGTTACTTCTACCATAGTCATAAAACACAGAATAGATATCAGTCAAGGAAAATACGATTGACCTGAAGGGCCTCAGTCACTAGGAGTCGCTTGATGAGTAGTGACGGCCCTTAGGTCACGAATATTTTCAGGCAGAATGAAGAAAAATATTGGAGAATGATATGATTATACCAGCGCCAGTAATATCGAAGAAAAGTAAGTTCAATTTTTAACGTTTTGACTCATATTTCGAACACAGCAGAACCAGTGACATAGACGCGCATTGTCATGACGTAGAACGACCAGAGTATGTATTCCATATTTTGGGTTCAACTTAGCTCGTATATGATATAATATGCATAAAATGAATTCGAATATGAGATGTGTATACACGAATGTTGGATATGAAAACATTTCCCCATTAAGCATACAGTGATTGTTACTGTGCGAAATCAATGATTACTGTAGATTCATCAGTACATTGCTTGACTAGTGCGATGCCAACCATGACCTCTTTTCAGATATCGACGAATGTTCAACTGGCAGCCATGAATGCACTCAGAACTGCATCAACTCTGAAGGGAGTTACACCTGCAGCTGTGATGAAGTCTACACCCTTGACAGTGATGGCAAAACGTGCATACATTAACACTACATAATAGCCACATACATCGTTAACTATATCGGAACGATAACCCTAACTGAAACCCATATCATATGATATAAATACTTGCCTTACACAGCGTTCCTGTTTCTCTTGTGACAATATATAGCCAATATGGTATTTATATCTGGTCACTAATCATGATTCAATATGTTTGTAAAGTTGTTGTTGTTGTTGTTGTTGTTGTTGTTGTTGTTGTTGACGTATTACATATGAATTATGGATATTTGTACAAATCGTTGCGAGATATACGTTTGATAATTATGCATGTATTAAAGTACATGTACAGAGGCGTTTAAATTTAATTTCCATTTTGGAAAAAAACGAGCTGCACTTTTAAAATAATCAAAACTCTGCCTGTAAATTTAGATATTGAAACCAGTGGGATTCTAGTCATATTGTGTGATTACATTTATTTCGTCCAAAATAATCCCCGACAACTGTTTTCTATACATTATCAAAGTGACCTAAACAAGTAATAATCATAGTTTACGTATGCTTTATAAGATGGATGGTATCAACGCAAGAAAGTTCAAGGCCACCAACAACCTTTTAGACTGTAAAATACAAGTACATGTATGTCGTGTCTTTCGCCTTCAACGGTCTGGTTAGCCGATGCAAGAGGGCGCCCTGACAAGGCGTCCCCATCCCTATATATTCATATATATCCTTGATAAGGTTGCAGTCTAAGAGTGGAATGAGCCAAGAGTCTTATCGTTTGCAGAGTGGTATAACCCTAAATGAATTGGCGACTAAACAATCACATAAGCTTATGGAGTAACGTTTACTAAAGGGATTATTACTAGTTTGAACTTTGAAATAATACATTGCCAATATTCTGTATTGAAAAGAAAAATTAGCACGTCTTGTAAACTTTAGTCGTAAATGGACACTGTTACGTAACACACCAGTGCTAACTAATATAATGCTGAGAAATATATCTTTACCACGCATTGCATATCATTTTTTGATATCAAACGTCATGGTGATGTAGACAGTCCAAGGTTATCAACATGGAAAATTTTAGTATATCCTAAATATATCGCCTGAAATATTGATTAATCACATAACAAGATAGTAACAATTCGAATCAAATCTGTTTATGTCTGTGTGTGTCTGCTTGATATTGTAAACAATATTTTTGAAACGAAACGATGGGCAGCTTAAACGATTTTGTAAAAAATATAATCAATATATGGTGTAAAAAGGGCTGTGTTGTGGCATACATACATACATACATACATACATACATACATGCATGCATGCATGCATGCATGCATGCATGCAGACAGACAGACAGACAGACAGACAGACAGACAGACAGACAGACAGACAGACAGACAGACAGACAGACAGACAGACAGACATACATACATACATACATACATACATACATACATACATACATACATACATACATACATACATACCTAGTACCTACGTATTATTTACTTACTTGTACTTACATCCATACAATAATAGTTTCAATAGAAAATATCTGATAATTTCATAAAATTTCTCGTAAAGTTTCAGACCAAAACTCTTATTTTCTCAAAGTAATCAAGGGGTCACTCGATAGATCTCGGGCATAAGCACAACCACAGACAGGGAAGAGTGTTGTCCGTGTCTGTGGTACAATACAGTATACAGCAAGCGATCACTGACCATAAACCTGTCAGGCGGAAATATAGTTTTTTCCATCTATGAAAATATATATTATATTATATTATATTACATTACATTACATTACATTATATTATATTACATCATATTATATTATTTATATTCTATTCTATTCTATTCTATTCTATTCTATTAGTCTATTCTATTCTATTCTATTCTATTCTATTCTATTCTGTTAAATTATATTACATCTACCATTTATTTGAATTATTTATGAAAGGAATAATACATTTCCCATAATGCAATATTCCAGATTAAAGTTGGCGAATTTTCAAGTTCTAACTGTCGTCATATGTAACAAGTTGAGTTGGCGGTAGAATGATAACATTTGTCACACCACACTATCAGCGAGTACAAAATGAAAAGTTTCAGGGAACAGAAATGTGGCTGCATACCATGCCATGGCCATACAGTCATAACTTAGCTGTAAGGAGCAGTCCATGTTGGCATCTCGCTATATACTCCCAGCTGATCTGATCTGCAAAATACTTTTATAAAACAAGTCTTCAAAATTTAATGTATAAATAATCTCCGGGTTTTCCGAATGAGTGCTGCTACGTCAGCGAGGACGAGTGACTCCTCAAGTCGGCCGTATCCTGAAAAGCCGATAGGCGAGGAGCGGCGCGAGGAGGGATACAGATATAGTGTAATCATAAGTAGCACGAATGAGTAATACCGGGAGATTGTTTCTTTATTATATACATAGCCCCACAATTGTTTTCTGTTATGATGACGATTTTAAACTAAAATATTCTCAAAGTTTACGATGACCGCGCATACATTTTATGAAGTGATGGGGCTACAGCTCTCAGCTGTTTATTCTCTTCTCAGATTGTAGTCGGCACTGCATTAGCTGTCGTCGCTGCTACTACAAACTTATATGTTGAGATCAGTAAAATTACACCACAGTCTTTCAATTAGGGAACGTTTTGTCAACGGCGGAACGTTTGTCAAGAGCAGTGACGAATTCTTTGACAAACTACAGACACTTTCTTCGGAAAAAGTGAAACATACAGAGAGACTGACTAACAAACGGATGCTAGTTATGCATAGAACTCGGCTCAGAGTCATACGCTAAAAACATTGACACTGGCAGGTTACAACTTTCGGGTTCACTGTTTACAACGGTCCTTTACATTTCCTCAACTCCCTGGGGAGCATACAATCCAGTGCAGCCTCTATAAACGCATACAATTAAAGCATTCACATTGCAACCCCTATCCTACTAGGACCCCAATTACACAGCGGGGTTGACTGGGGCACAGTCATGGTTCAAATCTTGCCTATGGGAAACAAACGGCTGCAAAGGAGCTCGAACCTACAATGTGCAAATTACAAGCCACTCTAACATTCGCCCATCATGTGACTCCAAATCCAACGGTGAAGTATATTGTGGTATTTAAGTTCATTTAATCTCACGAGACAATCCAGTACGCATTTAATTACAATGTACCACTAGATGGCGCTATTGTGAGTCAAACGAGGATGTTCGGTTGTAACTACAATTTGTTGTTTATGTCATTAAGCAGGATGACATAGCATGAGCTAGATCACTTCAGGTTCAATGTGTCTCTGAAGTGAACTCAAACTGATGGGGAAATCGGGATTGTTAGTATGTATGATCATGATGTACGTTGCTATGCATCTGTACTGTAGATATACATCCATAGAACTCCTAATTTTTGAAACAAATTCCTTGGAATGAAGTGGAGTTATGAGGCTTGTACATTATGGCTTACTTCCTCAAGGGTTAGAGTACTTGTAATGTCTGATATGAGAACCTCGATTGTAACAGTACCTCCCTGTCTTGAAATGGGCAAATATTCTGTGACAACACGATCACATGTATTTGAATTCGTCTCACAAGTTTCCAAACTTTAACGTTACTGAATGAAGAGAAATTTAGAATGTTGTTTGTTTGAAACCAGGTAATGGCACAGGGAATCTTGTGTTCTGCAAAACATGTAATACTTCGATTTATTTTCACAGACAGTATCTGCGTTGATCATCATAAATGAATGAGCAGTTACAGTTATTAAACTCCTATTGCACAACTGTTTACTACTTGGTCTAATCTTCAAGTTTATGTGTTAATCATGAACATTTTCTAAGAACTACACATGCAGGAATATAAGTAAACAAAATAGCGTCTTAGAGTGTTAGTTTCATTGATGGTACCGTGTGTTGTTTGAAAGAACGTCAAATTTTGTAATGTTTTAAATACATTCTACCAATGTAAGTCAAAAACACTTTATAAAAAAAAAGGGTTTTCAAATGTTTACTTTCATTAGTATTAAATTATAATTTAACACATAATTTGAAAAAAGTAGAAAGTTATTTTTCTGTTCTTTGTTTATTCCATTTTTTCTTAGTTCATCTCAGTATTCCAATTTTGGTGATTTTGTTGCCATGGCAACTGATGTTTATGAGTATTTTTTTAAACCAAGTATAACAAATAGTAAGTTACCTTACATTTGATGGTTTTCAGGCAAAATGTTTTGTTCAAAATTAATGTCACATCTATATACTTTAGCAATAACATTTTTTAAGCCTACTTTATGTTTTCATGGAAACAGCTATCCTGTTTTAGACAATTTGTGTTACAATGGACATGTCTGACTCATATATGCTAGAAGTAAGGAATTCTTTTCTAAATCTTATTTTCAGCTCACGTTTTATGTCTAATTTTGCAAAACATCCATATAATATGATGATTGTGTTACCATGGCAACTTATTTTCATAAAATCGTAACTTTTTTGAACTCAGTGTAACATACTAACCAATGTTGGGTGGAGAGTATGCAAATAAACCTGTGTATTATTAAATTCATAACATCACTTTGTCAACAGAAAATGATTTTACCGAGACAACATATTTAAGCCTCCTGTATACTTCCCTGTAAACAGTTATCCTATTTTAGAAAGGTCGTATTACATTGGATAGTGTCGACTTATAAATGCCAAAAGCAAGAAAATTTGTTTTACTAAATTTTATTTTTTTTCCATGTCTTGTGTCAAATTTGTGAAAAGTAATCCACATTTTATGATGATTTTCGTTACCATATCAACAAAAGCAAGAAAATTTGTTTTACTAAATTTTATTTTTTTTCCATGTCTTGTGTAAAATTTGTGAAAAGTAATCCACATTTTATGATAATTTTCGTTACCATATCAACAGTTGTACTCATTAAATGACCCTCATTTTCTGAACTCAGCATAACAAACTACCTCACTTAGGGTGGTAAATATTCAGATAAACTCGATTATTGTTAGAATTATTATTTCTATATAATATTATATGAAATATTATATAGAAATTATTCATTGTTAAGTTCATGCTAAACTTGTATCACCAATGGCATATTCGATGTGTTACAGTCTAACAATAATTACTGTGCCAGTTACCCATATTCTCACGACTATTTACTGTGGTAATCAACTACTGTCCTGTTCTATGATGTACATATGACAGACACTTCTGTCAGGTCAGATAGTGTCAATTGACTTGAACCCGGATATAATATATGATTTGGAATTTTGATAAGTCGTTACGAAAGTTTGATGTCATTAAACAGTGTAATATACTGAAGATGTTTGACTAGTATTATCAGTAAACAATTTAAAACTAGTTTTTAAAGCCTACGCTGAACATATAATACTCATTCACCTTTTGCTGTGAGTGAATAATTGTAGTTTGCTGTTACACACATTCATGCATACATGTAGTGTATGGCCTGAATTCCACTACTACTCCACTGAATAATGATATTGTTTGTTAAGAAGTGATAAGGTGATGGTGTGACATGCTTTGAAGTGAGTAAACATGGTCACGGATAAAATGTGTATACCTAAACGTGCATCACTAAGCCAACTATAGTATGCTTGACATTTCGTAAAAAGTTCACACATTTGTCCAAATATTTTAAGTCACACCTGTCAATCAACTCATCACCTATTGATATGCACTGGCACTGTAGACAACTACCAGATAGGAGGGGATACTAATGATTGGTGAAGTATGCCTGGGGCACTGAACATGTTCAGGAGCGTGAGAGGTGGTCGGGCAGCTCCATAATACTTATGAATTCAGTTATAAATATATTCTCAAGTCTATTAAGTTATTGTGCATTAATCTCTCAGAATGAGAGTAAGTAGACTAACACACCACAACGCTGAGAAAAAATAAACCCTCTCTAGGAAAATCCTTCCCTGCGACGCTGACTACTTCGTGCGTAATGTGGGAATTGCTTACGTCATACAACCTAATTTGACAAACCATTATATATGTCTTGTCGTCAATTACCTGATTCAAAGCAAGTACCACCCCAACCAGGATCACAGGTACATGAACTTTGCAATGGCTCACCACGGTCATGACACCCTGGATTATTACAGGAACGGACTTGTGAAAGTTCATAATTACAGTGGCCGCCACATATTGCTGAGTTTTTCACTGTTCGTGTGCGAGTCTGAGTACCACTTGTACCACACGGTTGAGAACATGCACTCCAAGAACTCCATGCACTGAGTTCACAGTTAGTAGGAATGCAGGCTCGCCGACGACGACGCACTCCATCAACAGAACACACCTCGAATAGAACAACTGACAGGAGTACACACACTACTATTGTAATTTTCTTCATCCCTGGTTTTTCTTTAAAAACTGAGAAAAAATTTGATCTGCAAAGTATACATTTTTCAATGGCAAATTGTATAATATTATATGTCTCCAAGCCCTAAGAAAACCTAGTTGCTGGTATGCTAGAATACACCTCCCAGTCAGGGACCATATTCACTAAAAGAACAAAGCAAACTTTGGCCGGAATTCTTTTTTAAAAGTAAGCAAGTGATGTCACACATACAACTTAAAAGACAGCAATATTGCACTGCGAAAACTATTATAGTATATAGAGTTATGGTATGAACGATGCGGGCAAGGCAATGTTATGTGTAATTCTGAAGAGTCATTCCAATCATCATGAAGCAAGTGCTGTGATGACTTTTTAAACAGATTTGAATAGTTTACTTCATTAAATCATTTCATATTTATTTTAATAAACATTGATCTAAAACGTGTTCTTTTGAAAATACTCTTCCTACTGTCGCACTATAGTATGTACACTGAGTACTTACCCCTTAGAAGCAGCAGCGTTTCAGTCAATCGTACAGCTATTGGTTTGGAGACTATTATCTGCTGTGGGACAGTTTTTATAGTATTTTATCATACCAAGCAATGTGTTGCCTCACCTTGGGCTATGGCCATTGGTTTAATCTTGTCATGAATGTGTAATTAATGTGTTTGTGTGCAAACATGACTCTATTTATACATGTCACCACACACCTAGTTAGAGAAATGTATATCATCTTTTATCTAGCAATGACTGACATGGGTGTCGAGACAATAGGTACACTAATATCGTATGTCTGGAGATGTCATTCAAGTTATAATTTAGTGTCCTGACGCTCACAATTATGCACGACTTATTGTTATCTTAGGAACCTCATCTCCAATGCGTGGAGTGGTGAGCATCTCTCCTGACTCAGGCTTTGGAGTGAGGCTGTGATTCCGAACTCAGGGCTTTGATAAATAAAGTCTATGTAAAAGTTACAGAACATACATAGTCCAATACGCAGCCGATCATTTTACGACAACACTGGCTGATCCCTACTGTACTGGATAACACCCTGAAAAAGATTCCCACCAAATTTCAGACCGATCTGCCGAGCAGTTTTGGAGTTTAATTTTTTTGTCCGAAACTTACATTTTTCGAAGTTTAATTTTTTAAACCAAAAATCACATTTTTTTAACCCAAATCACACATCGATGGTAAAATAATTTTGGTTTGAACAATTTCCAAACTAGATGATAGCCACGGTAAAACAGTCTCCAAATATCATGCCAAAATATGTAGCAGGGCAAAATCAAGCTGGGTCAGGCTTGAGAACACAGTAATCATGGTGGCTTAAAAAGTCTCACATCAAAGTAAAACATCCCATCATCAATCATCATCAATATGATCATCATCAATAATAAATGGCAACGTTATCTTTTATTATTTCAGGTCACACAGTACATACATGCAAAATGGCAAATCATGTCCGGGTTCAAGTCAATTGACAATGTCTAGATCTGACCAAGTAAATACATCAGCCCTATGTCCGGCATAGAATAGGACACTAGTTGATTACGACAGTATAAGATCGTGAAAATATGTTTAACTGGCACAGTGATTATTTTTAGGCTGTGACGCACCTGACGATGAGCCAAGCCTGTTTTGAATTTTACGACTCCCTTGTAGTTTGGCTTCTGTAGAGTTTTCATTTAATAAATGTTAGTAGTTAAGCATGAACTTAACCAGTGAATAACGAAATAAAAGAGCTGTATTTGACAAGTGCAAAGGATCAAACGACTGCATGGAAACAGCATTTCTTAGATACCCTCTACAGTAAACGTGAATGTCACTTGCTGTGTAGCCTTGCATAATGTACGATACAGTCAATGTCGACGTTGTCGCTGGTGGCGCTTATATAACCTAGCCTCGTCCGAATTTACGCGTAGACTATTAGTGCGCTAAACGCCTACATTCTTAAATTCTTGAATTGTTTACATTAAATGAAATAAATATACAATTTAACGCCAAAATAAAGTTAATATCAACTTTACTTTCAGACATTGATGAATGTGAAAACGACAATGGTGGATGTGGCCAAATATGTACAAACATTGATAGAAGTTACCATTGTACTTGTGAGAAAGGTTATACGCTGAACCCTGATGGCCACGCCTGTATAGGTAAACTTATTCGTGATAAAAAAAAATAACGCCAATGGCGTTGTAGCCTAACTGTATTTTGCTGTTGCTATTGTCATGGCACATTGTTAGGCATATTACCTTACATTTTTGAATGTTATATTGCTTGCCAATTAATCCCTGTTATCTTTACAATATATGCCACCAATAGAATGTTGGTTGCTATGGGCGTGGTCTTGTTGCTAGGTATATTTGCATACATTTTTAAAATGTTTATTCACTTATTTTACTACCAATCCCTGTTATCATTGTAATGTGCATCGTCATTTCACTGTTGCTAAGGGAACTTTAATGGTCGCAAGAATGGTCTAGAAACATCCCCATCATGATCCAGCCCCATTCACCATACACTTTTCAAGATATAAGTTTTTGACTCAAATTGTTAAGAGTTAAACCTAATATCGCCAATGGGATCATCATGTTGCAAATACACCTTCATCTGCTCATCCCCAGACGCATCCCCATTACATTTCAGCCCAATCTGCTTAGTAGTTTGGGAATTATAAATTTTTGACAAAATGACACATTTTAAGCCCTAATTTGCATATCACCGACGGGATCATCTTGTCATGAACAATTCTTAATAAAAACACCGCTACAAACACCCCTGCCAAGAATCAGCCTAATCTGCTCAGTGGTTTTCAAATGACATTTTTGACAAAGGAAACACATTTTAGCCATTGTACAATATTTATGAAACGAAACGATGGGTAGCTTAAACAATTTTCTAAAAATATAATTAATATATGGTGTAGCAATGTTCTGTGTAGTGGCAACGCACGCATGCACGCACATACATACATACATACATACATACATACATACATACATACATACATACATACATGCATGCATGCATGCATGCATGCATGCATGCATACATACATACATACATACATACATACATACATACATACATACATACATACACACACACGTACGTACGTACGTACGTACGTACATACATACATACATACATACATACATACACACACACATACAGACAGACAGACAGGCATACATACACACACACATACATACATACATACATACATACATACATACATACATACATACATACATACATACATGCATACATACATACATTGTACCTCGTACCTACTTACTTATTTACTTACTTGTACTTATAAATATCAGATAATTTCATAAAGGTTCTCCTAAAGTTTCAGACCAAAAACTCTTATTTTCTCAAAATCATTAAGTGGTCACTCGATAGATCTCGGATATCAATACAACATAGACACGGAAGAGTGTCTTCCGTGTCTGTGGTACAATACAATATACAGCAAGCGATCTCTGACCATTAACTTGTCAGGCGGAAACAAAACATAGTTTTTCCACCGATGAAAATATATAAAACGAAGTTGTTTTTTTCTTGGTAGACTTTTGCATTATAATAATAATAATAATAATAATAATAATAATCTTTATTTATACTGGATAGTTCTTTAAGCATATAAACACTTGTCTCCCAAGAAGCCATCCGTCATGGGTTCAGTGTTAATGCAGGAGGAAACGGGAGTACCCGGGGAAAACCTGCGTTGTTCGGTAGAGTCAAACTGAACGTCCCTCTTCTTACTTACAGCGTGGTAAATTTAACCCCGACCGCAGTGGTAAGAGGCAAGTGGTTTAACCACTAAGCCACCGACAACCCAACATTATGTAGAGGTTTGACTCTCTGTGTGAATGCGTGTATGAACTTTGACCCAATATTTTGGACAATGTAGTTTCTAAGTTGCCGATTTCCACGATTTCCTACCCAAGAATATGTTAAGTCATACTTTTTGGCCAGGTGTAGATATTTGACCCCTTGTTTCTGGTTAAAATGTAGATTGTTGAACCCCCCCCCCCTTGATTCTGATTTTTTTGTGGCTTGTGATCATGATTTGCCAAACTCGGAATTTGCCAGGGTACGCCAGTATACAAGCCCCCCCCCCCCCACCCCCACCCCATTCACACACGTGCACACACCCGTAAGTCCACTGTAAAATTGAAATAGATGAAAAAAAATCTGTAATAAGAGAAATGCTTGTCCATGTTGTCAGGCGACTTCTTCAAGTTCCTCAAAGTGGTTTTGAATATTCATGATGTAACTGGGTCATGGTCACCGAGACAGATTTCTCTCAACATAAACATTACGTACAAGGAAAATGCCAACGAGTTTCAAAGTAGGGGTTCTGTAAACAGTATACACAGTCGAGCAGACATCGGTGGGAAGCACTGTACTCAAACAATTCTATAATGCATTTACCAATGGATGGAGTGTTTACTCAATACGGGAAACATTCACATTATATTATTGAGTTTGGTAGTTTACAAAGGAAACAAAACTTGACCTTTGAACCGTGATTCATGAAGTCCTATTAAAAACAACTAACTTCTATCGAGTATTAATTTCATTGCAAAGTTGTGGGTACGTGTTTTATACTGGATATAGCACTTTTAACGTCTAGTTCCTGACGACCGATTTTACACATTAATGTGTGAAGATAACATAGTGTGAAATCTGTACACGGTCGTCAGGAACTAGACTTCCACTTTTACTGATGAAGAGGACACATATATAGATATGGTTTCAAAATATTATACAATAATGACGAGTTTTTTTTCATAGTAGAAAGGACCTCTAGTCAAGTCATTACTTTTATTTCTGGAAATACTCTGAAAATTCAAATGTTATAATAGTTAGTAAAACTCAAACCTGTATTGTATGTCACATATATCGCTGAATAAACGGAAGGGGATTCCCCGCAGACGATGGGTACCTAGAAGTAATTACGTCAGTAACACTATTTCCGCGAAGACACAGTTACTGAGTATTCATAAATGTAAACGGGTCAAGGTTCATTAACATTAATGTAAACGGGTTATAATTATACATTGATATCCATCCATGATGACCCACTCAAAGGTTTATACACGTCGACAAATATGTAATAAAACTCAGTCTGGTAACTAGTACATCGTGTGTATACTATACAGATAGAATTTCTCAGTTTGAATTTCTATCCGATCGTTCGCACATGCTCCATAATGAAAAGTCCAAATCAAGGGATACAGACATATGCATTTGATATTTACGTATAGACTATGTGATACGACGTGTCCGAGCAGCCCGGGAATGGGGGGGGGGGATACTCGGGTGGTTAATGGGTACATATGTACCCTGGTGGACTAAAATTACAACCACAAACTCTACACAAATTCAAAAAGTATATATGGGTCAAAAGTTTACATGTTATCCAAAAAACAGGGGATTTTACATTTTAGCCAAAAACAGGCCTAGGGGTCAAATGTCTACATTTCAGGCAAATGAATGGGTGAAGAGTTCATGCTCGGGGGAGGGGCGCCCACTTCCGATAAAGATGACTGAAAACAACTCGTGGAAACAACCTTGTTCAAAATATGGGGTCAAAAGTCGTACGTACATTCAAAGAGGTGGGTCAAACCTTTACATAATGCTTTTAAAATTCAAGACTCAAAAGTCTACTTGAGTCGAAAAAGGGGGAGGTGTAAACCTTTCTATGGGAGTACGACCCTCCCCCTCCCCTCCCCCCCCCCCGGCCGAGCAGCCCTGCCTCAGCAAATGGTGGCTGACGTGCTGCACGACATGTCGCAAGTAGCCGGAAAGACCCAGGCGTTCATTCCGCTCGTACACGTATGATGCGTTCTCTCAAAAGCGAATGGAACATATACACGTAAACAAGCGAAGGGGCCAACGGCTGGACCTTTCAGACGTCGAAAATACATACACAAAGATGTCTCATACTATAGGGATCACATTCCATTACGTCAGCAGTGGGTCAATGAACTCCTCAATTACGTCACTACTTCCATGGATGCTATAAGTACAATATCATGTTTCGGGAAGTTGACCGTGATCACTCTCAAATTTCCAGGAAAGAAGTCTCCCCTTCTTTTAACTCAGCATGGAAGAGGAAAGAAAAGTGTTATTGCGCATGCGCAATTAAAATTGCCCTTTCCTCCAGTATAATATTACCATTGCCATGACTACTAGCCAATCAGAACGAATTGACGTTAATCAGTCACAAAATTATCCACCTTTCAACCAATCAAATAGCACTTTTAATTACAACATTCGCTGTCTTATAAGTTTATCGAAAGAAACAGAAAAGTCAGACTTTCTCAAGGTTTGCGGAAGAGGTGTACTTGTACGTCCCTTCGCTCCTGATCTCATCGGCAACTGGTACTTGCTGGTCCGCCATTTGAACAGTATTTAAACAGTTTCATAGATTTTGAGACGTAAGTACAATTATGTAATCTTCTTTCGTGTTTAGCCTGGATACATGAGTACATCGTTCGATATTCGCATAGTTAAGCAAATTATAACTCGTCTCACCATCCACAATTCTCTTCAAAAATATTCCTTGATAGAAAATTGTATTTGAATGGTCGAATCCCTTCTTATTCGGTGCAGCAAGGGTCCTCGGTTAATATACATCATGCACCACAACGTGCTATATGTATGTGATATAGGTCATCGTACTTGAACACGCCCGCCATGGAGTATCAGTGGTTGGAATGTGTAGACGACTCTCTCGCATACACAACAGACCATGGACAACTTGACCTTGAATGAGTTAAATATCACCATGTTGTTTCCGTGTTCTAAATATCGAAGGGGTACATAATGGGGTATGTATAGTCCTGTTCGCAGATGGTATGCGAGATGCAATACTGAGAAGTGGGGGGGGGGGGGGGAATTGACAGATCGAGGCCCAAAATTACTCCGTCTGCAAGCAGGACTATGGCATATGGTGTGTGACCATGGCTAAATATTTTCATGCATTTGTATATTTTGTTGCTGCTGCTTTGTGTGGGTTCCGATTTTCAACTCTTCCTGCACTATTGTTCTCTTTTTAGAATCATCACTGAGGAACCATGAAGATAACAACGTTTGTCATTTCATTGGTACTCTTCATAGCCGTCCTTTCTGAGGTGACTGGTCTGGTAAGGGGTTGGCGAAGACGTCGTCGTCGCCGTTGTCCCGTTACTAACTGTCAAGTTAGCGCCTGGAGTGGCTGGAGTACGTGTAACGCTCCTTGTGGCACGGCAGGTCAGCAGACGCGTACTCGTCGCGTAACTAGAGGTGCTTCTTGTGGGGGTTCGTGCAACTACGCGATGAGTGAACCCAGGTCTTGCAATAACCCAGGGTGCAACAATCACGGTCGTCCATTGGCAAGATCATGTGCTTGTAATTCGGGATGGACGGGTACTTGCTGTCAAACTGGTAAGTGTGTGTCTTTTCTATACCATTGGTTACTAGTATTTGGCTTCTGATATGCCTTTTTCCAGTCAACAGATGCAATGATTGAGATGATCATGTATATACATGTACGTAGCTACTAAATAATTAGAAATAAAAGTTTCTCGTTAATCTTTAAGGTTCTCATTGTACCATTTGCACATATACAATAATGTTTCACTGAAAAATTCAAAAATTTTCTAAAAAATTACAAATTCGTATAGTTGACGGTCTGCGAGAAAAAGAGTACCCATCGTCGTACAATTGCAAGTCACAAAGGAGACGTGGTAGAGAATATACTGATACAAATTACGTTTTATATAAGAACAGATCGTAGGATCCCTGCCTGTTTTAAATATTTACCTATACTGCTTCACATTTTCCATGGATAGTAGTTTGTACAAGTTTGAAGGCGGATGTTTTCCCCCAATAATATGGCTTAATAAATCAAACAAGTCAACTACACACTATTACCTGTACTGTCGTACTATTGCCACGTTTTAAAATCATAAGAAAAATGAAGATGAAAACTAATAGCAAGTTTACAACACTGTTGTGTTATTCCTTGACAGTCGCTCGCGCCTTTTTACTACGTTTTATCTAAAACTGAAGTCGTCGCCGCGCTCCGATCCGGAGCAATACTACTACTACAATCGCATACCCATTGCGAGGGCCAAATGCGTTTATAGTAGTATTGCTTCGGATCGAAGCGCGGCGACGACTTTAGTTTTAGATAAAACGTCGCAAACAAGGCGCGAGCGATTGTCGACAGTCTGTGTTATTCCGTACAAGTACTATGACGTAGCTCTCATATCCACATGTCAAGTGTTATCGCAGTCAGACACACTTTCCTTTGAAACGAATTTAAAAGTTAAATTCTAAAACTGGGTTGCGTTGTTAGCAAACTTTCATTTTCCGAAATGAACAGCTTTAACGCGAATCATCACTATGGCTAGGCTATTTACGGTGCTGTTGAGATGCATCGTTAAGTTGGCAGTACCTCCCTACCCCTCGCATCACATGTCATCATATATATGTGATGCGAGGGCTACGGAGGTACGACCAGCTTCACGATGTATCTCCACAGAGCCGTAAACAGACTACACCATGGCACAAGAATTGTGACATTTACTTCCGCATGTTTACGTCTTTCCTTTCCTCGTAATTTTAGACATACGTGGGTGGTGAAGAAGGAAGTTGTAGTTATCCAGGTTTCTGTAACTCACGGAAGTCATAACCTTGGGAAATCACATATTGTAGAGTAATTTAGGAAACCTCGCCCCCAAAGTTAAGAACGCCTAATAACTCATTCCGTCTATACATTTTATCAGTCGTATTGACTGTGTAATTATCAGCAGCCAAATATCTCAAAACCTACTCACCTAAGCATCTAAACTACAACGATCTTCTACTAAATGTATCCCTTAGCCTGTCTCAGTCTGGCTGCTAGTAGGTACATATAGCACAGCTTGCGACAAACTAAGAGATACAGTTGGTAGATTAAGATCTTTGTAGTTTACCATGACAAAATAATACATTAAAATAAATACATGTATACATTTCACCCACAGTTATTGATGTCAAGTTCTCAAGGTCAAGATAGCTGTAATCCTCACCATGTCTTTCATTGTTGGGTGTCACTGCACTGTCCCATATAACCCATATGTTTCTACTCATGTTACGTGGTGTGACGTCATCACTCAAATGCCACTCAAATGATGCAATATGACGTCAATATATTCTCATACTTTTATAAATCTAATTACCATTTTGTTGTTTTGTTATTTTATTCAAGACATAAACGAATGTGCTTCTAACCGTGGCGGTTGTGCTCACACTTGCCTGAATAAACCTGGTAGCTTTGAATGTAAATGTCGAACTGGTTATATCTTGCACGGAAATGGGAAATCATGCAGTGGTGAGTATTGTACAAATTTAAGCTTACTATTTGCTTACTATGTGCTGTTTTTATGGCAGTACACGTCTCGAGGATCAATTTTCAGGAAAATGACAGTTTTTCAAATTTCTCCCAAGCCCAATTGAGGTGTTCGCCATCTTGTTGTCAACGACCTTTTAGATAAACAGAGTTAAGAAAGTAATAGATGGACATATTGGATCCTAAACTGGTTTAAATTTGATGAACTTTTGACCTCAATTTAAGAAACTTTGCATGATGAGCCCTGAATATTTGCCTTGATTTTATTAAACTGAGAATGAGTATAAATTCCGATGTGCAAACTAAGAACATATATACTTACTATGATAAACTAGAATCCGGTCATGTGGTGATTTGGGGCTCTCGATATAGGGTAGGGTGGGCGGGGGGGGGACGAGAGCCAAAAACCCACATGACTAGTATAGACTCGAGACAATTAATATGGTAAAGCAATCATGACTGAGTCAGAGTCCTAAGCGGTGGGGGAGCTTGGGGTGGGGTGGGGGTGGCGGCAAATGGATGTAAACATGGAATATCTCCAGCACAGCCCATGTACATAATTGACTGTGTCAAATAAGGTGTTCTTTTTTATTATGTAGTTGGTAGACTTAGTGTAGAATCCTTTAGTATTGGGTAATAATGATGACAGTACAAAAAAAATAAATAAACAAATAAATAAATAAATACATAATAAACAGTCTTCCCTCATCTTGTATTCTTGTATGATATTAACACCATCCATGCTTGAAGTTTTTTTCATGGTTTTCCATCTCTTTTAGACTACAACGAGTGTAGTATTATCAACGGTGGTTGTGCACACACTTGTGTCAATAGTGCAGGCAGTTTTCGGTGTGGTTGTAGGACTGGTTTTACGCTAGCAGGAAATGGCAGATCGTGTAACGGTAAGATAGCCAGATTATGTAGTACTCCTCTTTGCAGATATCAACGAGTGAAGTAGTAATAACCATGGCTGTAGTCAATCTATTTTTTTTTTAAAT
Organism: Glandiceps talaboti; assembly: GCF_964340395.1. Classification (NCBI taxonomy): domain Eukaryota; kingdom Metazoa; phylum Hemichordata; class Enteropneusta; family Spengelidae; genus Glandiceps; species Glandiceps talaboti. The sequence goes on along the minus strand of NC_135551.1, from coordinate 17,550,580 downwards.
TACAGATCATAATCGAAAATGTTTTAAATTCAAATTCAAAAATAATAAATATGTATATTTTGAATTAATCACCAACATTTGCCCAACCAAATATGACAAAATAATGTGAATATGTAATAAATTTAGATATTATCAAATTGAGTCCATATTGATTATTACCGATTAGTATTCTGCCATAAATTACTATTATCAAATTATTTTGTGTACGCTTTAATATTTAAACTTTTGTTATTTTGGGGATGTATTACAATCGATTGCTCCCAGAGAGGACAAGATTTTTTCAAACAAGGGTTTTATTTTTTTTTACATTTTGGTACGAACAAGAGACTAAGTTTGTATCCCCTATCCCAGGCGCAGCTGAGTAGGCCCTATTCATCACCAGCACTGTAATATTACTGTATATTTTGTTTTTAAATATCATGCTAACTTTCTAATGACGATTTATTATCCTTTTTGCAGACATCAACGAGTGCAGTAGTAATAATGGTGGCTGTAGTCAAACTTGTGTTAACACTGTAGGCAGTTTTCAGTGTCGTTGTAGATCTGGCTATACGTTACACAGCAATGGAAAGACGTGCAATGGTAAGTAGAAAGCGGAGGGGGGGGGGCATTGAACGAGAAACCATAAGCTTACACATTCCTTCTTTTTTTCCGTACACTGTTCGATTTGTTGATGTTGGTTACATCATTTACTAGGTGATCACGTGATGTCCATACTATACGCCTCTACCTTTTGATCTTTACTACGTACAATATCATATCAATATATATACATGTATACAGGCCTATATAATCACCAGCGTTCCCTATAATTCACATGCGCCCTCTTCGTTAACTTAGTAAACTTAATTGTCACCCTTTTATTTTACCAGATATCAACGAGTGCAGTAGTAATAATGGTGGCTGTAGTCAAACTTGTGTTAACACTGCCGGCAGTTTTCAGTGTCGTTGTAGATCTGGCTATACGTTACACAGCAATGGAAAGACGTGCAATGGTAAGTAGAGTGAGAGGAGCAAATATCGAAGGAGAAACCATAAGGACAGTACAATATAGTATTATTAACTTTGGAATGGTAAATTGGAAACGAATGTGACTCGTTTCGATCCGTCTACTTCGGACCTTGATCACGCAATGATAAACCATGATATAATTCGTTCTTTTTCCCCACGTTGTTTGATTTGTTGAAGTGATGAAAATCTGCATGCATTATCTCGAATAATTAAATATAGAATATGTTCTTTAGTTTCTTACATCATTTTATTTAATAAGTGAACGTACGTGTGGTCTGTACACGATATACGCCTATATATCTGATCTTTACTACGTACAATATCATATCATGCATATACAGGCCTGCATAATTATCAGCATTCGCCATGTTTCACATGAGCCGTCTTCTTTAACTCAGTAAACTTATCGTTCACTTCTTTTACCAGACATCAACGAGTGCAGTAGTAATAATGGTGGCTGTAGTCAAACTTGTGTTAACACAGGAGGCAGTTTTCAATGTCGTTGTAGATCTGGCTATACCTTGCACAGCAATGGAAAGACGTGCAATGGTAAGTAGAGAACAGTGAGGGACCAAATTTTTGAAATTGACTTTTGGTGTAGATGTCTGTGCATTTGTTAGACTTCTGACCGTAAATTTGATGAGTGCCAATATAGTCAATGATATCATTTCACACAAAAAATATATTCTAAGTCTCAAAAAAATAGTAAATTAAAGCTTAGAGTATAGGTTGAAATATTACGACACGTATTAAAACTACTGTGCATTAGGTTCAAATTTAATGGGACTTTTGAAATGTTGTAAGATCTGCAATACGTATTTATACCATGCACGAGCCAAGTTGAACAAAAAATATGGCACATATTATACTCTGGTCGTTCTACGTCACGAACAACACCCCTGTATGTGACGACAACGCGTGTCTACGTCACTGGTTCTGCTGTGTTCGAAATATGAGTCAAAATGTTCAAAATTAGCATTACTTTCCCTGGTTTTTCTTTGATATTACTGGCGCTGGTTTAATTATGTTATTCTCCAGTATTTGTCTTCATTTAGCCGGAAAATACGAGTAACCTAAGTGTTGTCACTCCGAGTTGCTAGACGGGTAGTGACATGTCTTAGGTCACTCGTATTTTCCTTGGCTGAACGAGGAAAAATATTGGAGAATAACATCTAATTATGGTGTTATTTCCAGGAAACAAGTTAGTGTTTTCTTCAGAACAAAAAAAGAGATTAGATTAAGGTTTGCTGCGAGTCTAATTTACAATCATTTGCAAAACAGACGTAAGCTTGTTTGCTTTTTTGTCAATCCCAGTTACTTTACAAATCACTAATGGCTACATTAACGTTTCAACGCTTGCAAATCATAATAAATAATAATGATAAATACATTTTCTATTTCCTCTTCCGTCAGATATCAACGAATGTAGTACAAATAACGGTGGTTGTAGTCAAAATTGTGTCAACACAGAGGGCGGCTTTCAATGTCGTTGTAACAATGGCTTTACCTTAGGAAGAGATGGAAGGTCATGTGATGGTAAGTTGTAGTAGAGTAACAAAAAAGTGTACAACCAATAAAGTTTTTTATTAGAATTATTTTATTGTATGAACATTCAGTATAATTGTTTTTATATAGTTTCATTGAAGACAAAATAGTTAGTTGTTTACGCATCAGAATAGACATGTCTTCAAACTGCACTGCTAATGTTTGATCGCCATTGTCAACTTTTTACATAGTAATCATATGCAATATCTACAGTTATCACCCATATTGAATGCAGTTGGTTATTGAAACTATTAACAAAATTATTAAGTCTACTTACTTCATGTTACCTGTTCCTTCTAACGCGTAATATGAATGTCTACCCGTGTAGTTTTCGTTTCCGCTATCTACATTTTCCGGTGATTTTTCTTACGTCATTTCCGTTACAGATATCAACGAATGTACTACCAATAACGGAGGATGTAGTCAGACCTGTGTCAATTCAGTTGGAAATTATCTCTGTCAATGCCGAGGAGGGTTTACTCTAGGAAGAGACGGCAAAACATGTGACGGTAAATAATTGAGTTTTTTAATCACTTGATTCAATGTGTATTTCATTTATTAGCCTGTAATATTTTATTTTAGTTTGTATTATTCGATCAGTTAGTTCAACCGATCAGGGCACATTGTACAAGGGCTTGAACAACAATAACATTAATAAGTTATATCTGCTCGCTCAAAGTTAATGCAAAATTGTGGGTTGTCGATTGTCCATGCGGTTATTCAGATTGAACTTACCTCGCTGTTGTAAATAAAAAGAGCACTATCCAGTTTCACGATAACGAACAATGTAGATTTTCTGGAGCATTCTCAGAATGGTTTTCTCTTCCATTGACAGTGGGGTAGCCCTCATGCAGTGGACTTCTTGCGAGACCACAACTGACTTGCAGTCATGAATTAAAAGAACTGTCAAGTATAAATAAAATTATAATTGTTATTATTAACACCGACAATTTAGTGAACTGTTAGAAAGATTATCATTTAGAGGTATGTATTAAAAGTAGCAAACAAAATACACCAGACGACATCTTACATTATCTGTACTTATGTTGTCTTTATGTCTTGATATTAGATATTGATGAATGTAGGAATAACAACGGTGGATGTCAACACTCGTGTACAAACACAGTTGGTGGCTATCAATGCTCCTGTAATGCTGGATATTCACTCTCTGGGAATGGAAGAACATGTACTGGTACGTATATGTACATGTATAGTTAAAGCGAATGAGACCTGACTGCATCCGGTACAGAAAGGACGATTGTTATGGCAGTGACTTCAGGGTATACACGCATTATCGAAATGAGAGCTAGCGATGGGCGAGTGGATGGGGGGCAACACAGACAGACAGACAGACAGACAGACAGACAGACAGACAGACAGACAGACAGACAGACAGACAGACAGACAGACAAACTGACTGACTGACTGACTGACTGACGGGACTGACTGACTGACTGACTGACTGACTGACTGACTGACTGACTGACTGAATGAATGACCGACTGACCGACCGACCGACCGACCGACAGGCAGGCAGGCAGGCAGACAGACAGACAGACAGACAGACAGACAGACAGACAGACAGACAGACAGACAGTAAGGCAGTTAGACGAAATGGTGGACATTAAAGGAAGAGTTATAAGATCGAAACGTGTGTAGTGGTAATAACGGTGGCTGTAGTCAAACTTGCGTTGAATACTGTCATTTACTGAATGAAATCTCCCATATACCTTCAGTGTAGTCTGACTAGTTACACAAAGGAATTCACACATTTGGATGTCCATAGCTGTAATAGAATTAGAAGTATTAAGTACTAGCCACGTTGTTCCGACACGCTTTGTAATTGAGAGAACTCCCCCAAACGTATTTAGACTACTTATGCGATGACTGCATGCACTATCATGAATTAAAAGACTAATAGGATTATCCCAAATAATATGAAATAAGTCATTTCTTTGGTAATACTATGACACAGGATAGCCATAGTAGCTATACGTAATGTTCTATCAATGTGAACATATAAAACATTCATATGATTATCTGTAAACCTCCCCCCATCCACCACCCTCGTTGACTTATTTTTTGTGCCATACATCTCTTTTACCAGACATCAATGAATGCAGTAATAACAACGGTGGCTGTAGCCAAACTTGTGTCAACACAGGAGGCGGTTTTCAGTGTCGTTGTAGGTCTGGTTATACGTTACACAGAAATGGAATGACGTGCAATGGTAAGTAGAACGAGGAACGAGTAACCATAAGCTTACATTCGTTATTTTTCCCCACTTTGTTTGATCTGTTGATGTAGTGGGAATCTGCATGGATTATCACGTGTAGAGTATGTCCTTTAGTTGGTTACATCATTTAGGTGAACGTGATGTCTACACTATATACGTCTGTATTAGTTTGATCTTTACTATGTACAATATCATATCATGCATATAGATGTATACAGGCCTATATAATTACCAGCGTTCCCGTTTGTTTAATTTCACATGCGCCCTCTTCGTTAACTTAGTAAACTTATAATTTACTTCTTTTACCAGACATCAACGAGTGCAGTAGTAATAATGGTGGCTGTAGTCAAACTTGTGTTAACACAGGAGGCAGTTTTCAATGTCGTTGTAGATCTGGCTATACGTTACACAGCAATGGAAAGACATGCAGCGGTAAGTAGCGTGAGAGGAGCAAATATCGAAGAAAAAACAACATATTTTTGTTTTTCTTTCCCTGTGTTGTGTTGTGTTGTGTTGTGTTGTGTTGTGTTGTTTTGTGTTGTGTTGTGTTGTGTTGTGTTGTGTTGTGTTTTGATGCGATTGGAAGCTACATACATTATAATACATAATTAGAAGGGAATTCGAACGTGTCATTTTGTTCATCATTGAAGTGAAATAGAGACCTGGCCTATGTTTACGAACATTTTACATTTGGTCCGGTGCAGTGAATGTGTACATAAAATGTAATATACTTAACTAGAGTTCCTAATCTGTCATTCATGCCTTCTCCGATGACTTTATTTTAATAAGCTTATCAATCGTTCATTTAATTGTTCATTTATGTTACCAGACATCAACGAGTGCAGTGGTAATAATGGTGGCTGTAGTCAAACTTGTGTAAACACAGCCGGCAGTTTTGAGTGTCGTTGTAGATCTGGCTATTCGTTACACAGCAATGGAAAGACGTGCAATGGTAAGTAAATAAACCTAAGAAGAGTGAGGGGAAACTATTGAACTATCTTTTTTCTTAAATTGTTTTTGATGCGATTGGGATCTGCATGCCCTGGAACGAAACAAATAAGTATATAATCTGTGATTGCGTTGATAATATTATTGAAATGAATCGTGATGTGATGTCTGCATGCACTATATTTGTCACCTTTCTATATTTGGTCTTCATTATATACATTGTTCAAAGTGAACATCGATAAAGTTCTTGATCTATGTTCCACACTTGCCTTCTTTGAATTGGTGCTTTACTAAACGTATTCATTTATTTAAACCAGACATCAACGAGTGCAGTAGTAATAATGGTGGCTGTAGTCAAACTTGTGTTAACACAGGAGGCAGTTTTGAATGTCGCTGTAGATCTGGCTATACGTTACACAGCAATGGAAAGACATGCAATGGTAAGTAGAGAGAGAGGGGAGGGAAATTTTGATATCATTACTGACGTTTAATGTAGAAATGTGCGGTGCACTTGATAGACTTGCAGTTTAGATATATGTCAACTCATAGATGTGTTTGAATACAACTGTGCGTTGGGTTCTCAATGATAAACAAGTTTAATGAGATGTTCGTTTTTTAAATAACATCTGCAACATTCATTCTGTGTTACTTAGCGAAACAAGGTAGTATTTCCTTCAGGACAAAATAAGAGAATAGCCTCGCTAAAAAGTTTAAAGTTTGATGTTTATCAATCAATAAAGTTAGCTTAGCTGCCGGACCCCCCTCCCCCGTGCTTTTCTGCTTACTCTAAAAGTGACCGAATGTCTTAACTGAGGGCGCTAGCCCGAGGGACTGGACAGAACTTCACAGAAATACTCATTACCTTTGATCAGCTTTCGTCGTCAACTCATAAAATGTAGATCCAAGGTCTTACTACTACAAGACTATGATCAAATTTGCGTGATGTCCTAATTACAATCATTTGTTAGTATGGTTATACCTCGACAGTCGACAGGTTTATTGGCATTTTTGTCAGGCACAAGTTGCTTTACAAATCATTCTTCGCTACATTTCAACTCTTGCAATTAATGATAAATATATTACATAGCATTTTCTTTTCCTTTCAGATATCAATGAATGTAGTACAAATAACGGTGGTTGTAGTCAAAATTGTGTCAACACAGAGGGCGGCTTTCAGTGTCGTTGTGACAATGGCTTTACGTTAGGAAGAGATGGAAGGTCATGTGATGGTAAGTTAGGGTAATTTCAAAGGGTAAAAAACCAATAACTATTTTATTAGGCCTAAAATCAATTTTGGTTCCGGTTACCCGACCCCACCTAATTTTCACTGCCTACCCTCAACTTTTTTTACGCATTCGAAAAAGAATTATCATGGCGAATATTGCGAAGTCTCGCAAGAAATAGTGGATGCGGAAACTGACATCAACTTAAAAAGGCAATATAAAACTGTACTTCCAATCTGTAATGGCTGTACATCTGATGAGAAGCAACCAATAACACAGAGATACTATGGGAAACAACGGAAAACATTACTAATATATATATATATATAAAACTATATAGCAAAACTATTACGCTCTGCCACTGCGGTATAAAGCACTGTCTTAGCAGATTGATACTCACCGAGTTATGTATATATATATATATATATATATATATATATATATATATATATATATATATATATATATATATATATATAATCTATCTATAATCTATCTACCCCACCTATACTAAAATTGAGCGTAATCAGAACCACGTTTCCATTGTCCATATCCACACTTTTTCATGGTTCAATTTCTTGTGTCATTTCTGCTGTCAAGCCTTTATCTTACGAATTTAAAGAATTTTGTCATTTCCGTTGTTGTTCCAAAAATGTAGATACCAACGAGTGTACTACCAACAATGGAGGATGTAGTCAAACATGTGTGAATTCTGTTGGAAATTATCTCTGTCAATGCCGAGGAGGGTTTACTTTAGGAAGAGACGGCAAAACATGTGACGGTAAATAATTGAGTTTATTAATCACTTTACTCACTTTATATTTGTTACTTCCATATCTTACACTTATTTCAGAGTTTAATTATAATTCGAGCAGGTAGTCATAAATTACCGATGAGGGCGCACTGTAGTACAAGGGCTTGGACCGTGCCATCATTTACTACCTGCTTGCTCAACGTTATTGCAAAACGTTGGGTTGTCGATCGATTGCCCGTGGTTAATCAGATTGAACTTATTACCTCGTTGTAAACAAAAAGAGTATTGCTCAGTTTCATGATAACAAACAATTTAGGTTTTCTCTGGAATTCTCATCATGGACTTCTTGCGTGACCAGCACTGATATGCATGCAATAAAGAAGCTTCATTATCATTCTCATCAATATTGAAAATTTAGTGAAGTCGGCGAAGTGTTAAAGGAATCGTTATTTAGAGAATACACAGATTTACAGAATACACAAGACGACATCTTACATTATCTGTACTTATGCTGTGTTATGTCTTCGTATTATATAGATATTGATGAATGTAGGAATAACAACGGTGGATGTCAACACTCGTGTACAAACACAGTTGGTGGCTATCAATGCTCCTGTAATGCTGGATATTCACTCTCTGGGAATGGAATAACATGTACTGGTACGTATATGTACATGCGTAGTTAAAGCGAATGAGACCTGACTGCATCCTCTACGAAAAGGACGATTGTTATGGCAGTGGCGTCGGGCTATACACACATTATCGAAGGGGAAGACGGGCGAACAGACAGACAGATAGACAGACAGACAGACAGACAGACAGTCAGGCAGACAGACAGACAGACAGACAGACAGACAGACAGACAGACAGACAGACAGACAGACAGACAGTCAGGCAGGCAGACGAAATAAGAGAAGGGTTACAAAGGCGAAAAGGACATGTTACTATACAAACGTACATAAAGTGTATCCATTAATAACATAGAATTGAAAATAGTAAATATTCTTTTTCAGATAACAATGAATGTAGTAATAACAATGGTGGCTGCAGTCAGATATGTAGGAACACTCCTGGTGGATTTCATTGCCAGTGCAGGTCGGGGTTCACGTTGGCAAGCGATGGCAAAGAGTGCGTAGGTAAGATATTGCAGCAAACGTTATTCGTTTTAATTAATAGCTGTAGTCTTGGTGATGGAGGTGGTGGTGGTGGTGGGTGGTGGTGGTTCACACGCAAAAAAGAGGGCCACTTTCATCTGTTTTTGCCATGGTTAGTTTTGATGATAAATGAATAGCTATCCCTATTTTATTCTAACCATGTCTAAAATTTACTAAAATTTAATGTGTACTTTTACCAAGACTCATTTTCAATGGTTAAGAAGAGCGTCACCTACGACGAATCTGTCAGGTTACATGTTACACAATGTACAATATTTGTTGTCATATTCATCGTTTCAAAGTATTGATAACATTCCACGTCTTTAGGACAATCCTGGTTCGGATGTTGCTTCTACGTTCAAGTTGATTTACAAATGTATATTCATGTGATCTTCAAATGAATTAATATGTGTCTCCCCTATAACAGATAACAACGAATGTGGTAGCAATAAAGGTGGCTGTGAACAAATCTGTGTGAATACAGATGGTAGCCATCACTGTTCATGTCATGTTGGTTACACACTAGCTGCTAATGGTAAAAGTTGTACAGGTAAGGAGCTAAGCATCATTTAGTATTATTTGAACGATGTATTCCATTCATACACAAAAAGTTCTCTTCTTCCACTTTTGATTGAGAAGTAGACATGTTTCGAACAAATCATTTGTCATTCTACAAAAGTGGAAGAAGAGAACTAACGTCTTGTGTATGAATCATAGTGATTCCGTGATGAACATACATATTATTATTATGTATTCCATGAACAAAATTTCATCGTGAATTTTATATATGCATATGTGATGTTGTGTGCGTGTTTCTGTTACCTGTGTGTGTGTGTATGTATGTGTGTGTGTGTGCGTGTGTGGATGGATGGATGATGTATGTATGTATGTATGTATGTATGTATGTATGTATGTATGTATGTATGTATGTGTGTGTGCGTGCGTGCGTGCGTGCGTGCGTGTATGCGTGCATGCATGCATGCATGCATGTATGTATGTATGTATGTATGTATGTATGTATGTATGTGTCGCGGTGTATGTATGTGTATGTATGTATGTGTATATGTGTATGGGTGTATGTACATTTAATTTGGTGTCATATCGGCTCAATCCCAATGTTTCTATGCATTGTTGCATGCGCCCCCACAGTTGTGTGGTATATTAAAGTTTTTTTTTCGTTTTTTGTTAATAGATGTCAATGAGTGTGACGATAGCAACGGAGATTGTAGTCACACATGTTTGAACACTGTCGGCAGCTTTCAGTGTCAATGCAGAACTGGTTTTACACTCAGCGATGATGGCAGGACATGTAGTGGTAAGAATACTTAACAAATTAACCGAACATACAGTAAAACAGCACAATAATTCTCCCTTTCAAGTTATTGTTGTAAGGTTTATTAAAGTTTATTTTCTCGCCGTCTCCGAAATATCGGATATACTTCACGTTTATTTTACTTCGATGAAGTACAGACATTAAATCTGTACTCTAGCTGTAACTGGGATTTTTTGCCACCAAAGATATATTCATTGAAAATTGGCCAAATACATATCAAAACACATTATATTCATAGGCAAAAGCTTGGTTTTGAAACTCGCCTTGTTAAAACTGCACTAGTGTAAGTGTAATGTGGTTTTTCGATCAGACAACCACAGAATATTCTCTGAAAATTGTTAACATTATAGACATTGTACATGCGTAATAAATTGTATCTTAAACAAAACATTTTCAAAAAAAATGTTGAGTTGCGCGCAACTAATGCAGCTTTAAATTAATTATTTTGTTAAACTGACTGGAATTTTCTGTTCACATCCTTGCTCTCAGATAACAATGAATGCGGTAACAATAATGGTGATTGTGATCAAGTGTGTACTAATACACCTGGTAGTTTTACGTGCTCCTGTAATCAAGGTTATACTCTAGAAACGGACCAGAAAACGTGTACAGGTCAGTTTGTAAGATATATCGTACTACCCCATCAAATACCACTTCAAGAGAAGCCCGCCTGGTTAGGGCTGAAAACACGATGTTATAATATGGGGTCTGGCTTGCGAGAATAAGTCTATGAGAGACTTCATATAGGACACGAATGTTATTTTGGCCGGCCCTGGTTTGGTATATTTTACCTACTGTAAAGCCTTCATCGTTCTATTTTTTTTTTAAATTCCAGATATTAACGAATGTTGGACTAACAATGGAGGATGTCAGCAAGTTTGTAGAAACACAGCAGGTAGCCACCAATGTTCTTGTAACGATGGCTTTCTGTTACATGTAAACCGTGCTTCATGTACAGGTATGTATCATCTGGGGGTTTTTTTGTTTGTTTTTTTTGTGTTTTTTTTGTTTTGGGGGGGGGGTTGTGGGTTTTTTTTTGGGGGGGGGGATATTTAGGCATTTACGTAGGATGATAGTTTCGAGTAGGTAACTATGGTATTACTGATGATGGTGGTGTTGATGATGATGATGATGATGATGATGATGATGATGATGATGATGATGATGATGATGATGATGATGACGGTGGTGGTGGTGGTGGTGGTGGTGGTGGTGGTGGTGGTGGTACTGACGACGATGACGACGACGATGATGATAATATGATGATGCGATTGCTTATGTTTTAACGTGTACTTTAAAAAAGATAGTCACACCTACTAATGTGCAATGATATCTTTGATTTTCGATTGCAGATATTGATGAGTGTGCTACCAACAATGGTGACTGTACCCATATATGCACTAATACAGATGGAAGTTATAGATGCTCCTGTAACCAAGGCTACCAACTTTCTGATGACAATACAGATTGCCAAGGTGGGAATTATTTCTGTGTAAATACATGGTTTCTTTTTTCCTATTCGTATTTCTACTCTGATAACTTTCACATATCGTTCAGAACCACTCATAACACAACATCTTTGATATTGAAACGTGGAATTTTCAAAGAGCAAAGATCGGGAGTTGAAACTATTTCGATTAAAACATGTCATTTTAGAGTGAAAACTTGACTTGATAGATCTCTTACACCCCAAAGTACATCACATTTGATAGGTGCAATTCGATATTCGCACGTAAAGTATTCTTCCGTTCCGCTTGATTTCATAAGTTTACAAAATAGATATACAATTAGTTCATTAATGAATCTCTCCACATGCAGATGTCGACGAGTGTGGCAGTGACAACGGAGGTTGTCAACACCAGTGCACCAACTCTGTCGGTAGCTTCCAGTGTACGTGTAATGATGGATTTGAACTTGGTGAAGATGGGAAAACTTGCAATGGTATGTCTATAAATGAGCTCATTGTGATAAAATTGTTTACATGCTATGATGATAAAATCATATTATAACAGAGACCGGTTAACCTGAAACAAAATGCTGTCTGACTTCCCAAAAAATATTAAATCGTACCTATATTGCTACAGTTTATCGCCTGTCTCGACATGAACTTGTTTACACATGTGACTAAACTTTGTAATCTTTTCAATCACCTAAAAGTAGTTCCGATCCGGCAAAGAAAATGTAGCGATGTTTGAAAGATTTTTATCTTACCAGACAATGCAATATAACGCAGGTTTTTGTCGACTGTAGAGTCGGGCAGCACTCTGTTTCGGGCCAACTGGCTTCTACCGTAAAATACAATTAATTGCATGAACAATGAGTATGACAATATACAATGTTTCAAGCCCCCCCCCCCCTTTATCTTTATCTTTATGTTTATATCTACTGTCCGTCTGTCAGTCTGTCTGTCTGTCTGTCTATCTGTCTATCTGTCTGTCCGTCCGTCCGTCCGTCTGACTATGTGTGCGTATATGTATGTATGTATGTATGTATGTATGTATGTATGTATGTATGTATGTATGTATGTATGTATATTTGTATGTATGTATGTATGTATGTATGTATGTATGTATGTATGTATGTATGTTTATATGTATGTCAGCCATGCCTGTCCATCTTATCTGTCTGTCTTACTCTCCCTGCGGACTGTGTGTCCGCCTTGCACCAAATATCGGTCTCGCATATATTTCCTATGTTTACGTTCCTCGGTTCTGATGTACTTTTAAGTACTGTGAATTGGAAATTCGCGTATCTATTCCCAGTAAAGTTATTTTGCATTGCATTCGATCCCCCACTTTACTTTTCAGACATAAATGAATGCACTGAGAGCTCTGACGATTGTCAACAAGTTTGCATCAACACGAATGGTAGCTGGCGATGTGAGTGTGAAGACGGTTACAGACTACACGACTCAAATAGTTGTACAGGTAAATACGATTTATACGATTCTGTCATTCTTTCCATCTTTCATTTTTAGCATTCAATTTGATATACACATCCATAGTAGATTGGATGGTCGATCTAACAAGCGTTTGCTCCACCCAGCCTGTGTACTACCGGAATTTATACTCGGTATTCCACATCGGTACCAAGTTGTAGAAGCTGACTGGTTACATTAGTCACGTGACATACTGCGTTGATCAAGTCACATGTCGTGACCTGCTGCATTTGATCCAGTCAAATGTGATCATTACACGAATACCCCGTATGTCAAAAGGTGATATGCTAAATTTGTGCTGACTTTTCCCCATGGTTAACGGATACATATAATGAAGCATGGCCAAAACTACTACATTTGAATTACAGAGTTCGCAGGCCTAGTTAAACTACAGAGAGATCATGCAATCTACTACAGAGTCTAGCAACTTCTGTACAGAATATGAGACTGTTATTTTTATGCCCAATGCGCGATTAATTTTACTTAGATTTCAATTATACACCGTTGATAAGATATTGAGTTAGTCTGTGAACCATCTCTCTTTTCAATCTCATCTCTAGATATCAATGAATGTGATACTGATAATGGTGGATGCAGTGACGGATGTGAAAATACAGCTGGTAGTTTTAGATGTCTATGTGAGGATGGTTTTCAACTTGATGGTTTGACGTGCACTGGTAAGGATATTACCCCACCCCTTAACATGATGCGATATGATATGATATGATATGATATGATATGATATGATATGATATGATATGATATGATATGATATGATATGATATGATATATGATATGGTATGATTTGATATATGATATGATACGATATGATACGATACGATATGATATGATATGGACCTTTCCCGTGTCCATGACGATGCCATGTGTACAGTGATTGTGCAATATGGTGAAACATGCCGAGAGTCACACCTTTTTATGCGTTGGTTGTAATGTTCGAGTGACTCTATATTTATATCTCTCAATGTGTGAATCTATATATTAATCAGCCAATGTATAGTATATAATTGTTTTGGTTTGTTTTTTTGGTTCGTTTCTATCATCTTACATCACCATTCCATTTGTTATTTTTTCAGACATCGATGAATGTGACGAAGACGTGGAACCACCCAAATGTGATCAGCTATGTAGTAATAGTTATGGTACTTATCTTTGTTTCTGTGAAATCGGTTACCGTCTTGATGACGATGGATCTACATGCATTGGTAAGTAAGCTTCCAGTTGACAAATACCTTTGATGTCAAATAATCCCTAATACAACATAAAGGTATACACCTTGTGCTTTTAAACTTGTCAACTATGATTTAATTTGATGAAAAACAGTAATGCTAAATATTTAAACCATTTGGTAATCAAGGTCTGTACTAGCTGTAGACGGGTCAAAACGTATAATTTACCGTTTCAACGATACAATATTTTACTGTCATAGAGGTAGCAGTGTTCTCCTCGTCAGGCCTCATGGTTCAACATTTTCCTAGTACACGTTAGTCAAAATTTCATTTTTCTTCTACATTCTAAATTGTCTAGACGAGGACGAGTGTTCAAGAGACAACGGAGGATGTGACCAAATCTGTAGCAATTCTGAGGGCAGTTTCACATGTACATGTGAAAGTGGTTTTGAACTCGATGAAGACAAAAAGGGATGCCACGGTGAGTTCTCGTAAAATGCATGGCTTACACATTTAAGCATCAAGAGTGGCGTGATCGCCATATATCAGTTATTATGAGACGTGAAATACCTGTCATGATCAGTCATCTCCTTATCTGTGGAGGTAACAAGAACTCGTTTAAATTATACTATTCTGTTTCTATAGTTACACTGTAACACATCTTTTTTCCTCCAACAGAAATCAATGAATGTGTTGAAAACAATGGTGGGTGTGCCCAAGAGTGTACTAACACTGAGGGCAGTTTTGAGTGTTCATGTAACTATGGTTACGAAATAGCTGACGACGGAAAGACGTGCACAGGTAAAATGAATATATGCTTCTTGTCATTCATCTTCCCATACTTGCAAAATATAGATAAGATGATGACCTTTCACCTCTTTGGATTTTTGTTTTTTATGTCATATACTTATACGGCAGTGATTAAGAAACTTGTAATTAGATGGTCAATAGCCAGAACTGCATCATGGGTACATGTAGTTCTTTACCGGAACGCATCCTTTTTTTATGAGCGATCAAATTTTATATCTATCAATATGCAGACAAATGATATATAAATGGTACGATAACATATTCGTATTTCTTTTACTATTATGAAATTAATTATTCATGTAATTATTAACACTGAAATTTGGAATATCAAATAGCACTGCATTTATTAAGCTTTTTGTCATGAAAAAAACCGTATGTATTAAAAACATATATACGTTAGTACGCCCCCAACGGTTAATGAGAGAGATGATATGAATAATATTGAAAATCAAAACCCCCAACTGTTAGATTTACCTGGGATGTATAAGCATACATATACAAGATAGTTTTGCACAGCGAAGCTAAATTACTTCCAATTAAGACATTTGGTCCAAATCGTGTATAGACAAATAATACACGTATACCCATGCATGCAACTCGCTCTATCGTTCATAACCCCCCCCCCCCCTTGAAACGTTCATAATCCCCCTTGTTAGCACACCCTCAAACGGTTAATGAGAGATACAGAGTTAAATAGTATTGTTGATCGAAACCATTATTATTCAAGGTGATACAGTTCGGTGTTACCTATTTATAACTTTTTAAAGATTTCACATACATTTTCTATATTTTTCATCTTGTTTGTAGACATTGATGAATGTGAAGGTGAGAATAATAGATGTCAACACACGTGTATTAATCTACCTGGTGATTTTGACTGTGGCTGCAACAATGGCTACATACAGGATGGATATAACTGTTATGGTAAGCATATCACTTTATGAGTCTTAAGACACTGTCACTGTCAGATAGATGTATACCTGTCAAGCAAACAGACAGAGGATTCAGAGACAGAAAGGGAGGTGAACGGGGAAGTTGTAAGTTGATATGGAGGGGAGGGGAGGGAAGACACGGGAGAATAAAGCTAGAGAATGAGCAATGGACTTGATTGACGAGAAGATACGAATCCAGGGACGTCGATAAATGGCACACTTCTTTAGGAATTATAAACAGGTAATTCCACCCTACTCCTTGGGAAACTAGATATTTCACTAATCCATTAGGTCTTTAGATTATAAGGACGACCTATACTAGTTCAGTTATGAAATATGATTATTTATATTTAAGGAAAAAATGTTTGTTTCCGATAACATGACTTCAGAAAATAGGGTAGGTAGGTCCAAAATTTATTTACCTACTTATTTATTTAGTTATTTATTTATTTATTTAATTAATTAATTAATTAATTAATTAATTAATTAATATTTATTTATTCATTTATTTGAGGACTATAATGTTTAATTCAAACTTACAGTCTTAAAAGATATAAAATATGATGTTAAAGAAAGTTTAAGTAAATTGTCACCATTTTAGCTTTTGAATTGTGAAAAAAAAATGTTTGAAATTTACATGATAATAAAACAAAATATCGATCAAGCACAGGTCAAAAATGAAAGAGAGATATGATAAAAAAAAGTCAGAGAAAGGGCATATTTACATAAAATCCAGTTATTATTCCAGGCCGCGGCAAGAAATTTCTGAATTATTAAGAATTGTACGGACCGTCCGTATAGAATAGTAGAATTCATTTCACCTGTGAACCACCGTCTAAAATACGTTCATTGGAATAAACTCTAGCCTAAGGTAGTTAATCCTAATCGTTTCAAGTATGGTAAACTTAGACCGGCATATTTAATTGGTAGTACGCCATGGCCAGATTTGAATTCGTCATCGACTTGTTCTGAGAGCGACGAACAACCTGAACAAGAACATGCCATGCTGATACGGCGATATATGCTCATGTCAATAAGGATAACTTCTTGAAATTTAAAACTATTTAGAATGAACAAAAACATGTTTACGGCCGGCACCATAAATTAGGGAGGGTCAGTCTGGTTATTGGAAACACACAAATTTTGTTATTTGGCCAAATCGACACTAGAATTCTATTTGCTTGATATGATATATATAATATATAGTAGTTCAATCTGAGTTATACTATAATAGTAAACCCCCCCCCCCCAGATTATACTATAGTACCCCAGATTATAAGTTCAACTCCACAAAATGCCTTACGGGTGTTACTGATATTTAAAATATAAATACATAAACGTTCACCTTGATTAACTGCCTCTCACATCATACTTAACAGATGTAGACGAGTGTTACTATGGCAATGGTGAGTGTGATCAGACGTGTACCAATACTGAGGGGAGTTATGAATGTAGCTGTGTTCCAGGATATGAGCTTGGATCTGATAGTCTCTCATGTTATGGTGAGTCACCTTGATAAATGTTTGAAAGGGAGGTAACCAAGATCATACTGATTGACAATGTGAAATGATCGCCGTCATCGATCTTGCTTGCAGCTTGACCTAGAAAAAGCTTTACAAGTATAATACCTGCCCTCCAGTTCGTTGAATCCAAACTGTGTTAAGACCTCCTATGTATTTCTCTAATCCACCGAAACAAAGTTCATCTTTTTACAATCTTCTACAAAGACTTTAAGTTCACTTTTTGGACTGAAATATGATCACAATGTCCAACCAAGTTAAGATTAGTTTCTCTTGGTCGGATTTAGTGAAACGGGTCTTACTCGCAACATCTTTACTTTATAACTTGCATTTTAATCATTTTAACCCCTTTTCATTCATTTTTGTCCTTTTCACGTTTTTGTATATCCTGTTTTGAACTCCACTGCTGAGCTGGAGCTGGAGTGAACCACTTGATTAATCAACCAGGCATTCTTGTTAGGTCTGCCTGCATGCACGGCTATTGTTCACATCGTATCCTGTGTTTAGTGATAAGCATAATGTCGAGTGAGTTGTAAATAGTCCTGCAGAGCATACTATACGTTCAAGCATAGACGATAGAGAGAGACTGTCTATGGTTCAAGTCGACCGTGCGGCATATTAAAGCTGCACTCGCTGCAACTGGGACGTTTTTTTGAAACTTTTTGGTTAGATACAATGAATTACAAATGTACTGGTAAATTTACACCTGAAAAGTATTGGATCACCTGTGGGTAAACGTACTATTTGTGTAGCTATACACATACTATTACTGTAATGGTACAAAATAAATCCTGAACCAAAATGGTTTCAAGACCAGCACCATACAATCAGCACTGCCACTCGATCACGATTTCAACCAGTTACTGAACTATTTATGGATAAACTCAAACTGTAATTAAAGTATACAATATCTAATTATTGCTATTTTATCAACTTTTAGTGAATATATTGCTGGTTGTCTAATCGAAAAAAATAATAGTCCTGTTACGATTAGCTAAGCCAGTTTTTAACAAAACAACAACACATGAATTCCAAGTGTCACAAAAGAAATCACACACACGCGGAAAGTTTCAAGTACAGTCGCATTTGTTTTCCAAATCGTAATAAAATCAAGCTGTGGACATACATCCTTCAAAAAGTCATTGGTTGGCAAATATTTTTCTTACGGTGTATTTTTGTTTATTCTGTCGTTTGTTTTGCGCAGTCAGACTTATTTATCTAGTGCGAATGGGAAACAATGTACTGATAAGAACGAGGTATTCTTTGGTAGATTACAACCGTTATTTACCCAGTCTTTTACTATCGTTTCAAGTTGTTTTTGTCATTCTTGTCTTTCTTGGTAGTCAGTACTCTTTGTAATTGCTTCTATGTTTTCGTACTTCAGTTTCTCAATTAGACGTTATTGTCTTTGCTTTCCTACATTGTCTATGCTATTCTACTCTCACGGACAAAACACTGGTTTTGTCATCGTATACATGTATGTATAATTACACTTTGCGTGACATCTAGTGAACAATCCATGGGCTGTATGTATGTATGTATGTATGTATGTATGTATGTATGTATGTATGTATGTTTGTATGTATGTATGTATGTATGTATGTATGTATGTATGTATGTATGTATGTATGTATGTGCGTATGTATGTATGTATGTATGTATGTATGTATGTATGTATGTATGTATGTATGTGTGTGTGTGTATGTATGTATGTATGTATGTATGTATGTATGTGTGTGTGTATGTATGTATGTATGTATATGTGTATGTATGTATGTATGTATGTATGTATGTATGTATGTATGTATGTGTGTATGTATATATGTATGTATGTATGTATGTATGTATGTATGTGTGTATGTATATATGTATGTATGTATGTATGTATGTATGTATGTATGTATGTATGTATGTATGTGTGTGTGTGTATGTATGTATGTATGTATGTATGCACGCATGTATGCACGCATGTATGTATGTATGTATGTATGTATGTATGTATGTATGTATGTATGTATGTATGTATGCACGCATGTATGTATGTATGTATGTATGTATGTATGTATGTATGTATGTGTGTATGTATGTATGTATGTTTGTGTGTGTATGTATGTATGTATCTATGTATGTATGTATGTATGTATGTATGTGCGTACATGCGCGCGCTAAAGAAGGCGCCCTTGGTATAAAGAGATTGTTAGAGGTACACAACCATCATGTGGTCGCGGTCTACCCTACATTCAAACCTCTGTATAAGTATGCCCATCGTGATGAATACACTACACTAATTCATATTTCACATTGAAGTTCGTCTCACTTTGTCATATTAATGATTTGAGATTTAAGTGACACCTTTGAACTTTGGCATATAACACTATTGGATTTTGTTCTCGTATTTCGTTGTAGAATTGGACGAATGTGAGAGTGGAACGCATGAATGCGACCAACACTGCATCAATGCTGAAGGAAGCTATACTTGTAGCTGTGACGAGGGCTATCGACTTGGAGATGACGGCAAAACATGTTTGCCCTGGTGATGCAAATGATCGTACAAGAGTTTGACTGGCTATATTTGTTTAAAACGTCAATGTAATTTGTTT
The DNA here is from genome assembly GCF_964340395.1 of Glandiceps talaboti. Lineage (NCBI taxonomy): Eukaryota > Metazoa > Hemichordata > Enteropneusta > Spengelidae > Glandiceps > Glandiceps talaboti. Next base: position 17,530,389 of record NC_135551.1, on the reverse strand, counting down.
TTATTTTCTCTTTGTTTTTGATAAAAAGAACATGAAAAGTACTACGTATGTTACGTTTCCAATTATTTGATATAGTTGTTGTTGTTGTTGTTGTTGTTGATGATGATGATGATGATGATGATGATGATGATGATGATGATGATGATGATGATGGTTGATGGTGATGGTGATGACGACGAAGACGACGACGATGAAGTAAAGGGTGCGGAGGAGGGGAGGGGGAAGAGGACGAGGAGGATATTGTTGACGACAGCGCCTACGACGACGATGAGGAGAAGTGGTTGTTGTTGTTGTTGTTGTTGTTGTTGTTGTTGTTGTTGTTGTTTTTGATGATGTTGTTGTTGTTGTTATTGTTGTTGTTGTTGTTGTTGTTGTGTGAGACCCCACATCGTTGCATAGCATATTACGTGAATACTTTTCCGTTGATTTTCGATAAAATACACACACAGAGCAATTAAATATAAACAGGTAGTGATCGCCAGAAGACTGTACAAAATATACACATTTAATAATCAAAGCTGACTTCATCAAGTTGGGCTTGCTGTGTTGCTAGATAAAACTTCACTTTTATTAATCAATATAGCAAGATTGTGATTGAAGAGAGATGCATTTACCTTCGTTCAGCTTTAGACTACCTCAACAGCAATCATACTGTCTTCAGCAATAAAAGTTTTGCTATCTAGCTAGCAAGTGAAAGAACAACGTCATCAACTTGTAAGATGGTCCACTGTGATTGTAAATGCATGATGTAAAATAATTTCTATTTTAGCTGTAATCTGTAAGATAAGACATGTCGTACTGCTAAGCTTATGCCCATTCAACCACCCACTACTAATTAGGGTGAAATAAAATACTGCACGTGGAGTCTTAAGATCAATCCAGTTGGCGCAAAATCTCAACATTCAACTGAATATTTATTCAGCTAAAAACGAGTAAAAATGTTTTAGAATATGTATGACCGGCAAAATAACAGTCTCAATTAACCAGATATAAAACTACTTAGCATGCCAAGAGATGTGGCATTCTTTTTTCAATTTTTGAACACAAAATCTGTGTTTAATATCCAACATGATTGACTAGTATATAATTACAGAGACAAAATGCAAAATGCTCTATCATTACGTCACGTGACCCATTCATAAAATGGTGTGAAGTACCCGAATTTCAGCAGATGGCGAGATTATTTACCATGCGTTTTCAATATTTTAAATGGATTTCTGAGATTCATGAACCTGTCCCGGTTCAAAGCAGATGTCTTACTTTTGATCCGTAGAGCATCTACTTTGATTAATGAAACTCAGTGACATTTCATAATGACCTTTAATATGGAGCGCTATAAACAAAACGCAATACACTGATCAGTGCCATCACATAAAGTAACCATACAATTCGAAGTCATTTTTTTTCCATTTGGTTGGGGTCAGTTTGCCGCGGTACATTACCTAAAGGATACACAAAACTAAACTCTGTATTCAAGATTAGTCCCTACGAACACAAAAAATGTGTTTGTACTACTGTAATTGAAGAACTTCGAAAACACTGTTAAGTTTCTTTAAGCGAATGTTTCTTCGACAATAGCATCGACTTACTAGAAAAACAACACGCCAAAGTTCTCAGCATACTACAGCGAGGATTATGACAGCCTAGCTATACGTGCGTACCAGCAAGCTAGTTAACAAATGCATTCACTGCCCTTCAAAGCTGACAATGGTTGCCAGTTCGATTCTGTGCAAGATTAAATACAAAATAATACGTTTCACCTATTAAAGCTCTTAACAATACAGCCATGGACGTGATTTCACTTCAGACATTCAAACACCTGGTTATGCTCTTTCACATCATATTGTTACTGGTGCTGATGTATTACTAAACTATAATTAATTCAAGACAAATAGCGTTGATGGATGTTCTCTTTCACATGCTACTTCTCAACGTTAGGAATTCTCTGCTGCACTTCTGTGACTTCGCATCCGACCTTCGTCCTTGGGTGGACTTCCATGATTAAACTTCTCAACTCAGAGCATAGTGTGGTTTCTCAACCGTGTTCGAACATTTGCCACAAAATTGATCAGTAGCCAAGTAAATTTTTTTTTATCAAGAGTATAGGTTATCCGTTAGACTATCGTTGGACACTCGGACTTCAGGGTATTCTCGATGTGTTGTAAATAGAGCGTCTTTAGCCTGAAGTCCGTCGTCAATAGGAGTAGAATTTTTTTAAGTATATTGGATTGCTGTTTTTCCATGTTTATATAATATTGCTGTAATACAGTGTTTTTCAAAGTTAACATGGCAGATCTCACTCGGCAACTGCAGCTGTGAGAGGTCTATGCAGCCTCGAATGTATATATTCGATACACCCCTCCTCATACACATATCCTTACTACAATAATACTAATACTAATGATAACTGCTTTTTTTCAAGGCTCCTTAATGATCACGTGAAAATTTTCAGCCTTGATCGCAGCATCGTTGAACGTATTTGGAAGAGTGTTAAATAAACGCATGTATTGTAATTTAGGGTCTTCCTTTATTTTTTAATTATAATCTTCGTTGGAATTCACACGCTTCATTTGTAATACACGACAAGATTTTAATGAATCAGTACATGTTTTTGTGGCCAAAAGTATGCGTGTACTCATCCCAACTTGCGAGTGATCACTTGGTTGTGGTGAGTATTAGGTTTCATCAATTCATTCCAAAGTCAGATGGTGTCCAGAAATGTACAATTTGTGGTTGACGTCGTCAATTAAACTGCTGTTGACAACGTTGTTGAACAAATTCAGTAAATTGTACGCCATGCTGAGCGACATAATTCGATCTGAGTCACGACTTACACGTAGTAACCCTCTAGTCGCTATTACAGTCACTTTAACACGCATGAAACAGAATCGTAAATTTGCGGTTAATTGTAGTGACTACTTTAAGATGGTGACTACTTTATGTTGTCCTGTTCGGCGTTGTAGTAGAAATGGAGAGAGAGAGAGAGAGAGAGAGAGAGAGAGAGAGAGAGAGAGAGAGAGAGAGAGAGAGAGAGAGAGAGAGAGAGAGAGAGAGAGAGAGAGAGAGAGAGAGAGAGAGAGAGGCAGACAGACAGACAGACTGACAGGCAGACAGGGATGGGGAGGGAGAGAAGGGGAAAGCGATGGGATTGATTACAAAAATTCACACAAAGACAAAAAACAACATGAAAGAAAGAAGGGTAAAGTAAGACGAGAACGAATGAGATATGGTCGACAGAAAAGTATTTAGAAGAAGGGATGAACTGACTACAGGGAAAAAAAAGACATGGCAGTGAATCTTGTTATCGGTGTGTGTACTATTGTTCACATCCCATTATATGCATTGTTTTCTTTAGTACAGCATGGACAATACCCAACGTCGATACCAATAGATAACACAGGTATCCCCTAGGGCCTTAAAACTGTACATCGAATAGCAATTCTTTACAAGTAACTACATAACGGACCAATTAAGATACCGATGGGTGGTGACAAGCTTTAAGGGATTGATCTAATGTGTAGTGGTAAAGTCGGAGTCTTTTCTAATCAAGGTCGCGTGCACATTATGTAGACTTGCGTACACCTTATAATTGCCTCTGTATTGTTTGATGAAAACGTGCTAAACGTTGGAGGAGTCTAATCGTGGGAATATACATGGTTCCAGCGCTCCTTTATGGACAAAATTAACAAAGACGTTGAATGTAATTACTCGGTACTAAAACAAAATAAGCAAGTGCTTTAGGTCCATGGTGTTTGTACCGTCAACCATGGCCATCGCTAATAAAACTGCCACCACCACTAACACCATCACCATCATCATCATCATCATCATCATCATCATCATCATCATCATCATCATCATCATCATCATCATTATCATCATCATCATCATCATCATCCCCGTCATCATCTCCGTCATCATCACCACCACCACCACCATCATCATCATCATCATCACCACCACCATCATCATCATTATCATCGTCATCATCACCACCATCACCATCATCATCATCTGTGTTGTTATCATTGTCACGCCATCATACTCATTTATAAATCATCGTTATCATACTCAACACAGCTATATCCTAATCACTACGTCTTCATGTTATTGTTGGACTATCAAATAGCACAAAATAAAACTCAAAATAAAATCTAGAGTAATAGTAATGGGTGAATTTCATCATTTCAGTTTAGTTTAGCACACGATAAAAATGCACAAGCCCTTTTTAACCATAACCTTGCGGTAAGGCAAACGTGGCGTAAACAAAATGTTTATGACTGTACACCTGCGCGATAAATACGTCTTCATATAAGCTACTAACCACTAGAAACCACCTGAGTAAACTATCGATAAATAAAGTTTATACTTTGTTGATTGATCTAAGGGAGTAACAGTATAACGTTTACGATGAAATGGAAATGTCATCTTGTCGTCTGCCAAACGTTTGTATGGAAAATCACTTAGACAGTCGAATTTTTTTTTTGCTAGATAGTCCATCGTAAATCATCAATTCCCATTCCCGCAAATCATCACTCCGGGTATAGACACAAACATATGGGTATCCAACTATCGTCACTACGTCGTTTATGTGTGTAGTGATTGCATGTAGTACGTAAAACGCGACTAGCATTATAAATTACACCTGTGTGATCTACAACTTATTCAGGAGTTGTTGTTTCAACACATTTATATGCTGGGCATGTAAGCGGTATGTTGAACGTTGTACTTTATTTACCTCATTAAATACGGGTAGCGCTGAAAGGTCATGCTTGTCATGAATAGTTGTATTACCGTTCAACTCTACCAAATATACTTACTGAGCGTCAAAGGGCGTTGACATTTGACTAATCACCGTTCATCAAACAATATCAACGCTTTGTCGTCTCGAATTTGTTTACTCCATGATGAACCGAAATCTAGTTGACCCCTCAAATTCTCATGGTTGGTAGAAGGATGTTTACGACCAGTCCGAGCGATAATATTATATCAGAACTTTGAAGGGAAGTTATGTTATGTGAATACATCAATTAAATATCTTAATTACTGGCTTATTATCAAATTTGCGTGTACTTGATTGAACTCTGATTGGTTGAAAGTTACACTGTCACGTGATAAGAAGACATGACTGAGTGGTAATCATGGCGGAGTGTGCTAAACACTGCAGCTCGTCCCGTCACCTGAAATTCTTGTACTCGGGGTATGTTTTCCTCCTCTTGGGGACCACCTTGGGATTCTATTTGATGCACAGACATGTACAGACGCTAAGGGAAAACATTTTAACGAATTGTGCTTGTGGTCAAACGCGGGATCCGTTTACCCTGACAAAATTGCCTGAAAGTGATAGTCCAGACAAACAACCTGTGGTGGAACATGGACAAACACCGGACGGGGATACAGAAGACCGGGTCAAACGACGTGCCAACATGGATTGGAATAACCCAACCGATTGGTATTGGGTATCAACGTTCGCTAGAGTGCCAGTAAGTAAAAATGCGTTTCTATACGGGTAAAAGAATGGAAATCTAACTTAATTATTGAAAGTCAGGTTGGTCTCTCGAAGGTAACCTCTATTCACCTTCGGCCATAAATTATCTAGGGCGAGGAGATTTGACATGTTATGGTAGGGTCGTGCCAATGTTTCTGTGTTTTCACAGTAAAGTAAGAACTTTGCTTCAAAGGAATTGAATAGCTCATAAGAAGAAAGTAAGAACTTTGCTTCAAAGGAATTGAATAGCTCATAAGAAGTCATTTACATACTTCAAACATTGTACCGATGACATACTTTTTAGTGTGGCGTATGTAATGTACTCTAGTTGCCGACAAGTGTTTCACATAACGTCCATCCTTAACCTGTGGACTTCGAATTTCCACAAAATAAAGAGGTCATGATACTCCTTGACTGGGCAAACCTTCCAACGAGTCTACCACATGAATGGGTCAAGCATGGCCTGCCTATCACTCACGTTATTAGACAGCAACTCTAGTCTTCTCGTCGTTTTCATTTCTTATCGACCGAACCGACCGAGGTGTCGATCTACTAGTACTACGTACAAGGCTTGGTAAATGCTGCCCAATCATTTGGTCCAAAATCATGGCCAACGGCACCTTGGCAATCTTTACACTGTCATTCTTCAATGACACGGTTTCTTTCATGCAGACTACAATTTATTTGCCGGGTAATAATAGGACCGTATAAAAAAGAATCAACCCCTGGCGCTGACATGCTTTCGTAACATATTTCATTGCTGTTGGGTGTTTCGTTCTCCACCCCGTTACGGACCACCAGATTATCGGCTAAAATGTGTTCCAATTAAAGCGTAACGTGCTCAACTTTCCTATTCATAAAACCGTCAGGAAGTACACATACAACGACACATGCCTCTTACCCTATTTTTATTGCACCAACTTTCAACTGGTATATTGTTGTCGTTTTGTATAGCCCAGCCGGACAAGCTTTCTCAACCGCCATTGTCACTCCGTCGAGCAGATATAATTGCAGATTGATCATGCGTGCGATGGGGCTGAAGAGACCTTTATCATTTTAATCGCTGAGCGCATGGAGTGTCTTTCAGTGGATGTTCAAGTTTGGCAAATCAAATGTTAGAACGAGTAAGTGGAAAAAAAAACATTTTCAAAAGAAGACAAACAGAAACAGAAAATGTGAATCTCGAGTGATAGACCAAAAGAATTTTAGTTGACCCCAACCTCATGCTAAGTCATTTGTTGAAAACAGTTGCAAAAATGTATGAAAGGTGAAGAAATTTGAACCCTGAATTTTCAAAGGCACTTTCTAAAAAATAGAAGCACACCACATTGTAGCTGAAAAGAACCTTGGTGAAAGTAATGTAGTGGTTGACAGCTGCGTGCTGCGATGTCAACAACCG
>NC_135551.1:17403502-17518502 GCF_964340395.1 Glandiceps talaboti | reverse complement strand
ACGCTATGATCTATGAGCTCTATGATCTTGTCATCAACGGAAATGAGATTGCAGAAAAGTGACCATGCATGCTAGCTGGCATAGAAACACACTTTGAAAATCACGTATGTGTGTCGGATTGGAAGCATTTTCTTAGAAACTTTGATTAGCTTTTACCTGTTCTCACTTGATGCTTCAGGAAAGCATTGAGACTTTGCCTTTGGGGCAATCTTCTCGAGTCTTCTAGTTAATTGAGCTATATTTAGATATTCTAAAGTCTTCCCAATCGCTTTGACTGGCTTATTGTCATCAACTATTCCAGTGTAGTGACCCCTTTGATCTGGTTGTGTATCGACGCATGAACGAATGTCAAAGTTGTATTTAGAAGATCTGTTTACCTGAAACGGGATTAAGTTTAGGCTTAGAAACGCAAAACCCTCGCCCGGAAATAAAATGTTGCTGATTTTGCTCACTAAACTACTTTAACAGAATCGAGTTTGTAACATTTTGGTATTCTTTACCAACTAAGAAATGCTGCAATAATGAAACAGGTGTGCCAAGGTAGCAGAATAGTAATGAATTCATTCTCTTGCTTTCATAATCTAATGTTGAAGTGACTTCAATTCTAAACCGTTCATTACTCAAGTGTACTTTAGTCTTTGGTTTGCTGAGCACGTGTTTGTTTAGATTGATCGTAATTAGTTGTCTTAAAGTAGGCTTAATTCAAATCTAAGAGGGAAGCAGGCTAGACATTTAAGGTACTATTTGTGATTTGTATACAGTCGAGTTTTAAAACGCTTGTTTAGAATGAGATGGTCCTACTTACATGCTATTGAGGTGGACCACATGCAGACAGACTGTGTGATGTTAAAGATAAAAGGCTTAATATATTTAGAATGACGACTTAAATTCGTGAGGGGCTGTAATTACTGATGCAGTAGCAGTTTCAAAGTTTTCAAATCAAGGCCGTTGTTAAACCTCGATACTTTTTTACTACTTATGATTTTCTCATTTGGTTCTCCGGGTTCACAACTTTGACTTTCGCCATTTACACGAAGCAATTGAAATCTAATGGTATTTTCCCTCACCCCAAACGTATCCCCGTCCTACTGTTGCAGTAAAGTGACTTTTTACGACGATGGGTTGAAACCTTCGCAACGTTTAGTAACATTGGCATTTAGTAGCACTAATACAATATTATTATCTCGTCTTTGCTGGATATCAGGGTCATAGGTCAAATTTCATTTCGTGCAAAAAGTACAAAAGAACGAATTTTCACATTTTTTTTGTAACGATCAAAGTAGATCAGGTTTTAATAAATGTCTATTTATTTCACGTGTTTTTTTCAATTCCTGACATAATTATTTAGATTGTACAATTGCATTTATGCCTTAATAAGTGACGAAATTCATTTATTCACAGGGTTTTAAAAGTAGTCAGTTCTGAAGTACCATACGTTCTAAAACGACACACTTCTCTCTCTCTCTCTCTCTCTCTCTCTCTCTCTCTCTCTCTCTCTCTCTCTCTCTCTCTCTCTCTCTCTCTCTCTCTCTCTCTCTCTCTCTCTCTCTCTCTCTCTCTCTCTCTCTCTCTCTCTCTCTCTCTCTCTCTCTCTCTCTCTCTCTCTCTCTCTCTCTCTCTCTCTCTCTCTCTCTCTCTCTCTGTTCCAAAGCAGAATATAATATAAGCCTGGCCTAGTTTAGTAGTACTCATTGTTGTTAAAATCATTTGATGGCATGACCCTTTCAGTTACCAGTTGCAAAAGCTAAGAATTGTATGACTTTACCACTGCATTATATTATAATGATGAACTACATTGGGGTCACGAGAGATAACCTCTGATGTTGTGACGTCACCGACAACGGTGACCCATACATTCTTGACCGTTTTTGATATAATATGATACTTTCTTATGCGCGTATTCCAAGTGTGTTTGCTAACCAGTTTCTGTTTTTAGAATCTAAAGAAATACCCAAGTTGAAAAGTTCACGGTCTGTTTACTCCAAACCATTACAGTCATATAGGCGGTCTTTATTAATTCACTTGCTTTCAATAAATCACACCCATAGTTTCGGAAAACATCCCATACTCAATGAGGTATTACCGTAACGGCAATGGGTCAATAGACTATCGTTGAATGTCTGGGCTCTTGAGCGACCACTTCACCAAAGTTCTAAATGTACCGTGGTGGTTTAAGTGACCTGGTCATGAAATCTTTGGCAGGTGTAATTGTTATCTGAAATCACGTGATCAAACTCTATCTTAATTCAGTTCTCTTTTCTTTGACGATTTGTAGTTTACCGTCAAAAAGCGACAGGCAACTGTACAAGACGTGACTTGCGTTGCGTTGCGTTGCGGAAACAAATGTTGTGTGGTTTGCGAGAATGGCACGGTTTACTCGATAACAGTCGAAAATGTAATTGAAAACTATGATATATTTTATACGTCCAAACTGTATACAGGTTATATTATCAGTTACGTCAGTACACACGAAGACGATGATGTGTTAGGCCAACTTTGTCGATTCACACAACTTTGTACTTATTAAATTCATCCTATGTCTTAATTAGTAACTTCGACACAAAACCCGATGATATTATAACTAGCACGTTGATATTCTAAGACTATTACGACCCGCGACATAAAACCGGTGCGTTTACTTCATAGTGGTAAGAAGGAATGAGACATATTTCATGCAAAGACATACAGTGTAATGGCGTGGGTAACTTATAACATTGTATCATAGACATGAGCAAAGATCCCATAACTCTGTTTATTGATACATTGTGACATGTTTTAACGATCGAGTACGACTGTTGGTGTTATTTTCCAACTTCCACAGAATTTAACAATCAGATAAAGTGGTAGTGTGAAGCTATATAAGAGCATCCCCTGTTAGTTTTTGTAGCAGTTTATTGTTGTTTTTACCCAATATTTTCATTGCGTGTTTTCCCGTATTAGCTTACTTCAAGCAAACTTAACGCAGTGGTGTTTTTTCGCACGGTGACACACACACACACACACACACACACACACACATATATATATATATATATATATATGTGTGTGTGTGTGTATGTGTGTGTGTGTGTGTGTGTGTGTGTGTGTGTGTATGTCTTCATATGGATAATTCTGTCATTATATATTTACGTAAATCTGATTCAAATATATATATTTTCACGTTTTTGACAATACTCAGAAAACACACACTTATTTTTATTTTATTATTCTTGTTTACCCGCTGTTAGCAGTTTATTGTTGAATCTCTTAGTTAAATCGATGTGACATTTAATTTCATATTTTTTTTCAATCCATCTGTAGATGCAAGCAGTCATTGAACTTTGCAACGTAACACGTGATATGTGCAAGGATGACTCGTCGGCAGGGGGCGCTGCAGTAGTAGGTAAATACAGCATGGATATTTATGTTCGAAAACGCATTTTTCCAAAACGATATGTGCATCATCGTAAACCACAACCTCTAATATGGAAGAAATAACAGCGCTGGCTTACGATAAATTTAACCCACCTTTACCCATCCCGCTAAAGGAGGTTATATATGCCTTTTCGTATAGTGGAAGCGAATAGTTTAGCATCCACAATAAAACTCAGTGTTACATAAAAATCAAGATATTTTCCCCAATATTTAATTCATTTCACTGGTCTACTTCGTCATCGGTTTCATATCATGAATCTGCGACAAAAGTATCTGAAACGAATTATTTGTTCCATTTCAAGGTTCAACAAGTGACAATAAAGATGACTTTATTGAAAGCACTGAACCCATTCCAGGACCTAGGGGTCCACCAGGGCCGCCAGGACCACCGGGTCCTGCTGGAGAACAAGGAATCGACGGTGCGATGGGACCTTCGGGAGAACGAGGACAGGATGGTCCCAGGGGAGCTGTGGGACCACAAGGTCTTCCTGGTGAACAAGGAGTAGCCGGTCCGAGGGGACCATCGGGAGAAGAAGGAATCGTCGGTCCCAGGGGACCTTCGGGAGAACAAGGACGTATTGGTCTGCCTGGTCTAGAGGGACCAGCAGGACCTCCTGGCGAAGCCGGAATACCAGGTGACTAATCATGAGTTATTAATATAATTGTATGTCATGCAAACAGAATGACCCATAGTTACTCTCGGACTAAACGTATCTCAATCAATGTCAACTTAGTGGTATATCTGTCTATGTTTCACCATGATTGTGTTGTTTCCAGTTCATGAAAACAATTGTGTTCACTTTGTTTTCATTCATTTTTTGTAATGACCGATAGCATTTCATAACCAAAGGCCATTATTAAACGTGGTCATATGAATGAGGATGAATTGGGTACTTATTTTTCGATTTTGTAATTTATGAAACAATTTTCTCATGGCTTCCTACTTGATATATGCCAAGTCCTAATTTGTATCTCAATAAATCGCAAAAAGATTAATAACTGTGTGACATGTTTGCTATGGTACGTACAATAGCAAACTCTTTACACATTTTTATCTTGCAATCATGTGTATTGAGTTATAGACAGAGACCTGATCAATATTGTTTCAAAGTGATTTTTGCAAGTAGGGAGCCATAATAAAATTGTTTTATAAATTAAATTTTTTAAATTTTTTTTTCTGCTGATTGCTGAATTTTTGGAGTTGAAATTAGTCGACGTACGTTTAACACAGCATCAGTCGCATGAACGTCGACGTCCAACGTGCAATAAATCATTCCGATCCATAGGATATACCCTCTGTGTATATAGTGGTATATATATATATATATATATATATATATATATATATATATATATATATATATATATATGTCTGATGATCGCGCAATGCGTGAAACTCCGAGTTACAACCAAGAAAGAGTTCCAGTACTACCAAAACTATATATATATATATATATATATATATATATATATATATATATATATAATATATATATATAAATATATATATAAATATATATATATATATATATATATATATATATATATATATATATATATATATATATATATATATATATATATTAAAATGCTATATGCATCTGGAGACACTCAACATTTTGTATAGAATATCATAGTAGACACCCCTTTCAAGTAATCAAATGCGGGTTTCTTTCCAAAAGTATACATTCACGAACTCGTAAGTTGCTAGACTAGGCTTAGTTCTTAGGGGAAATATATTGTAATCAAACTTTACACGTAATCTGTGATAAGTGAAGGGAACACTGAGAAGTGCGAGTACTCGGTCATCTCATCACATGCTTTTTGTATAATACACTCGTGTTCGTGAGAATCAAAAGCCGTAGTATGATTTTACTAAGGACATTTAAAAACAACAATCCCAGTTTGCTTCCGATAACATGATTTCAGAAATAGGGTGGGTAGGTCGGATTTTTATATAATATTTCATTTATTTATTTATTTATTTATTTATTTATTTATTTATTTATTTATTTATCTAGAGAAATTAATTAATTCTCGTTGCTGACAATATTTCTTTGAGGTGTAAAAGAAGTAAAACATTGAATAAATGTTATACATATTAATTGCACGAACATAATACACAGACTGTATTCACGTGCTGTATACATTCAACTTTGTATAGTCTTGAAAGACCTAGTTGATCTGTTGTGGAATTTCAAAATAAAATCAAAGCTAGAAAAAGTACACGGAAATAGAAGAAAATTTTCGACCCATTTGATGTAAAAAAAATGTTTACGGTCGACGGCTTAAACCAGGGTTATCGGATACACATTTTTTTTCTTTAGATCTCATTTTAGTGAATGAATTCTTTTCCACTGCAATGCCAAGCACAATGATTGGGAAACACGTATACACTCTCTCGATTCTTTACAGGTATAAATGGCACACAGGGGGAAAAGGGCGACACGGGACGAACAGGAGGCGCAGGAGACACTGGTAATCCAGGACCTGAAGGCAAAAAAGGCAAACGAGGGGCACCAGGTACTTTGAATTGTAAAGTTCAAAGGTCACGATGGCAACAACACTAACCTTTTGTTCATTTTCTTCCCCTGCTAACAGTTACACCCATTCATAACATTGTCTACCTTTCCACTCATTGTGCACTTTCAGGGAACAGGGAATGTTCATAGTTGGTAATTAGGATAGTGGCGCACCCCCGTGTTTGCCATGATCAATATGACATTCTTGGAACTCAAGTTAAATTGGCCCCTTTAACATCTCATTCATTTTCACTTTCCATTCATTTGTCATTTTCTAATCATATCATATGCAGTAGTCCTATAATCCGTAGAATACCTAATCGATGAAACGTTATAACTGGTTTAGGCTATATTCTCTAGATTTCGTCTGTAATGTTTTGTTCACCTCGTTCGTTACTAACGCTCTGTCTGTGTTTGTTACATGTTGTGTTAATCTGTATACAAACTTAACTCTAACTATTTTTTGTAGTTTTCTTCATTAATAAAACATTTCCCATTCAAATTAATGAATACAGGTCCTACGCATGTCATTCCTTCCGAAGTGTTCCTCTGCCTGGAATAGATAAAATCTGATAACTAACTTTGCATTTTAATTTTAATTTTACAGGCAAGAATATTACATGTTTTTATATTTTTTTTTATTTTGTTAATTTCAAGTACATTTGGTTTATAATTAAAAGGAGAATAAACTTCAGCTCGATTTTACTTTAACTGCATTCCTTCATACTCGGAGGAACCAGAAAAAAGTCATATTCATCAATCCTACATGGTGTGACCTTTATAAAAAAAAATGAGACATGCAAATCTAGTTTAGAAGAGGTGTGCTGTACGCTGGGACGATTTACTATGTGACATAGTAAGAAAAATTAGCAGTAGTATACACAATTGCATCAGCATTTGGAAGGGGGGGAGCAAAGAAGTAATGGACGTCAAGCTCATCGCTTTGTTTATTTCCCACATTGGCTAACCCCGTCGTACAGCTGGTCTCTTCAAAACCACATATTGAAAATTCATTGACGTATAACTATTTTATTTTCTCTGTTATTTCAAGGCCCTATGGGTCCACCTGGTCTTAATGGAACAAATTGTATTTGCGCATCTGGTGCTCTTGCAGTGTCAGCCAAGGAGAAAGACGAACGTAAGTATTTAATCTTCAAATCCATAAACCATATATATACTCAGTATATAATTTTGCTTTGTTCCAATGTGTTAATAACAGATGATTACAGAATGAACGTCCTGATAATATACCTTTACAAATATCGCCGCATAATATTAAGTTTTCAAATCCTACCCAGATATTAGACTGTTGTCATAGTGATACTGTATTTTATTAAATATAGAGAGTGAGACCAAAAGAACCAAGTACCCTCGTGGTAGAGTGTGGCAGCCAATTTTCTTTTCTTACTTGAATATATTATCTTCAGCTTCATATTTTATCGCCGCGTCTTTCCATTGCATTGATAAATGCTGAGAGTGTTATCAATTCATCTTTCAGGTGATAACTTCATACCAGTTCCCGGTCCACCAGGCCCTCCTGGTGAAAAGGGTGGGAGGGGAAGGACTGGAGAAGTTGGCCCTCAGGGCCCAGCAGGTGAAATGGGAAAGACTGGTGAGCCTGGCGTACCTGGTGAACCTGGAACCCAGGGGGAGATAGGTGAACCTGGTGTACCGGGCGAAAAAGGCGATATTGGACCAGAAGGGCCAATTGGACCTATCGGTCTGCCAGGATCCACGGGTGACCAAGGAGATCCAGGAATACCTGGTGTACCAGGTGAACCTGGGAGAAACGGTTCGGAAGGATTAACAGGCCCGATTGGTCCACCGGGTCAAAAAGGTGAAATGGGTGAACAAGGTATGAAAGGGGGCCAGGGAGAGAGAGGAAAACCGGGCAAACATGGCAATGATGGGGCACAAGGTGAAACCGGCCCTCCGGGAGAACCAGGATTTGGCATGGCAGGTAAATGCGAGCGTTATATTAATTAATTATAACAAATTTATTTCGTACACCCCTCGTTCATCGGCTTGTAGTATATCCTACTTACCCATAACCTGACCTTTATTTGCATACAGAAATAATTCAATGTTATAACACATCTTTTTCTTCGCCATTCATAGATGACTGGTCCATGGACCTTTGATTAGTTCCTAGCTATAGGGAACTATTTCCATATGCCTGGTCCATACCCCGGGTTGTTCCTGATGCTTTCAAAGATTATATATACATTTTGTTTACATATATATATATATATATATATATATATATATATATATATATGTGTGTGTGTGTGTGTGTGTGTGTGTGTGTGTGTGTGTGTGTGTGTGTGTGTAATTCAAATCAACTCAATTCAATTCAGTTCAATTCAGTTCAGTTCATGTAATATAATGTGATATTACGTCATTTCTCAGGCGACATTTAATTTTGCACATCTTTGGCTTCCACCCTTGGGTGATTGGCTTATATCGTGTCACGTGGTTTTCACTAGTTTTGCAGAGTGACATAAATGTAACACAAAATGTTGTTTTCGTTTCTATTCATCTAAGAGCACTAGCACAAGAACCTTTCATTTATATACGTTACAACAAAAAAGGCGAATTTGCAGTCTGGCGAAAGCTTCTGTGCTGATTTCCCACAATTCATACATTTGGAGGGTTTTGCTTTCACAGTTAGTAAGAATTTCAAAATATGTTGATGGAAAGGTAGCAAATGACAAAATGGAATGAAATATGGCTCAGGAAAGGAGCAGAATGATGGAGAATCTTACACAGTAAGCAGGTTGACAGTTAGACATGTTGATTCCATTGTGTTTAACTTCACCCTCCGTGACGATATACTTGATCCAAAGCTTATCCACCATTCTTTAGTCTTGAACTAGTGAACTAGTGAACTAGAGCTAGTGATGAAATGAATTTCAATTCAATTCTGGACAAGTTAAAGGGATATTTCCGCCACATTGGATAATTTAGGTCCGGAAGATCCTTGATATAATTTTAAAAGAAAGGTTCTTTTAAGTTATCAACATGCCCATCAGTTTCTCTTTTTGGGGTGTGGTGGGGGAGGGGGCTTTCATTATAACAGTTGTTCTAGATTCCAAGCCACCTTCCCAGCTCTTAATGATTTTCATTTCTTTTATAACCAGAGGAAAGTGGTGATGACGAAGACATTACTTTGGTCCTTGGGCCACCTGGACCCCCAGGACCTGTCGGACCTGCAGGTAAAAATGGTGAAAAGGGTGAAAAGGGAGACACCGGTAATAATGGTACCAAAGGCGAATTGGGGTTAACAGGAAGTGATGGGTTACCTGGCGAAAAGGGTAATCCAGGAGAAAAGGGACGGAAAGGCGAAATGGGTGGACAAGGAATTCCTGGACTGAATGGAACGCAGGGTGATCCAGGTGAAAAGGGTGAACCCGGGGTCATTGGTCTCCGTGGGGAACGTGGAGAAACAGGTTTAGTGGGATCAAAAGGAGAACCAGGAATTGAAGGACCTCCTGGGCAAGATGGTGCCCCTGGTGAACGTGGGAAATCTGGTAAAGATGGAATACCAGGTGAAAACGGGCAACAGGGTGAGCCGGGAGTAAGAGGAGACATGGGGTTGGATGGACCTCCTGGTTTACTAGGAGAAAAAGGGGAGAAAGGTGACACAGGAGAACCTGGGTTATTAGGATTAACTGGTCCTGAAGGTCAAAGGGGGGCGCCAGGTGAAACAGGAAGTCCCGGTGTTCCTGGGCAACGAGGAAGGAAGGGAGATCTAGGGCAACGCGGGGATCCAGGCGAGGTGGGACCTGAAGGTCCACCAGGCGAGAAAGGAGCGTCGGGTACGTAAATGTTTTGCCATGTTTGTACCAAAGAGATTATATGTTTAGTACCCAGGTCGTGTGGATTTGCGATATGAAGAGAACGACTACACCTGATGCAGATGCAATGTCGGACTATGTCGAGAAAATGAAAAGTAATTTCGTACATAACTGCGATGCAAGTAGCCTATTATCACTTTACTTTTTTATTCAAATCATTAGGACTGTACGTTCCTTTTTTGAATCGTGTGTTCTATACCGTTTCTCTTGTCAAGCTTCTGACAATTTTTGTTTTAAAGATCTAAACTAAATTCGAAGAATACTTTTATTGGAAGACTGTAACTGTCTTTGTTACTGTAATTATTTTAGTGTGTATATGTATATTATTGTAAGATTGTAGCTGTGTTTGTCTTACTGTAACTATTTTAGTGTGCCTATGTATTTTAATGTGCCTTTTATATTTTGGTGAAGCGAAAGGAAAATTTCGGTAAATGGACAATAAAGTTATTCTATTCTATTCTATTCTATACATCCATAGGTGTTATGCCCGGAGACACGACAGGTACAGGCGATGGTAAGTATGTTACTTGTAAATGTGCCATTTTGGAATAATTACTGTGCATCCGGTGATCCCTGCAAGTAAGATAATTTGCTATCATAAGCTCTAACCATGTACATCTCCCTTCTCGAATACACCTTTTATATGATATACTTCTATGTGTCGACATTGGATCTACCGATATTGATCAGCTGGTTGCCTTCAGTAAGGACAAAAATAGCTTGATTGTTGTTTCTATACGTATTGTTTGTACGTCATGTAATTGTACAACGAGTAACACAAAGTAAAGCACTTTCTCTATGTGTTACACTCGTTTGAAGCATTCATATCAAGTGTAAAAAATATACTGTTTCAATTGCCTTATTTACAAACCTAGCATGTGGCCTTTCTAATGTGGTCAATTACCAAATGAAACAGTATACTTTTACACTTATGGATGCTATAAATGATTGTGGTACATACAGAAAATGCTTTATGTTGGTGTTATAGGTTGTAAGTGCATCGACACATACAGAAATGAGGACAGCACTTTCACGAGCTTTCTGTTGCTAGAACCTGAAAAGGTCGCTCATAATAGAAATGCATAAACGGTGTTTGAAATGACATTACCTATATAATCATCATTTCCTGATGAAATTCTGAGGAATAACCTAGATAATGCATCTAATTGGTAATAGCAAATTATTCATGTATCATAAAAGTTACGACGATTACTATTTATTGCAAATATTCATTTTCGCAATTGTGTAAATACAAGTCACATGGTGTGTATATTCAATATGCATGGTCGCGAAGATATTTTTTCTACGCAGTCTCGCTTTGTATGAAATTCGATTCCAATAGTGGGACGGATTTAGAGCTAGTAAAAAAATAACGGTTTTTACTGACTGTAAATTAATGACCACAAAAGGTATATCAAAAGTTGAGATATACTAGCCCAGTCAAGCAGCTCTGAAGTTATTGAATAGTTTTTTCAACATATGACTTTTGAAACTTCTCACCTGGTTGTGTTTTAGAAAAAGAATCCAGTCCCCCAGGAGTAGACCCTACGGAGGAAGCGGAAAAGTGGGTGAGGGCACCAAACTCAGGTTAGTACATTCCAAATATTGACAAAAATCTTACATCAAGAATATTTTTTCTGTTGAAAGAAGGAAACTAATTGGAAATAACGTAAACCTGTAAACCTGCGCAAACTTAAGCTTGATCTGGAAATAATGGTGTTTTGCTAACTTTTCAAGCACCACAGAAGCAATGTCGTAAACACGTAGTGTAGTGATGTAAAGCGACGGCGAATGCCGTGTGTATTTTGAGTTTTAACGCGTATAACTTGGCCCGCGCATTATATATATTATATTTAAGCAATAAACCACATCTTGGGATGGTATGCCACTAGGTTTTGACCAGTGAACGAAATATATGCACGAGCGATAGCGAGTGCATATATTTCGTTCATTGAGTGATCAACCCCGATTAGTATACTATCCCCAGGGGGTGGTTTATTGCTATTATATTTTACCAGTATATTGAAAAAAGTCGGAAACAAGATAAGACCTAACGTTTTGTGGTTCCATTTGTGCCCCCCCCCCCACCCAACAGACTACAACGTTCGTAGACGAACAGTGAACATCAAAATCTGGACGCGTGCCAACTGTGCATTATCGCTCATTTGAGACGCTCTAGTTCGATGTCTAGACCAATCAGATCTCTCGATTTGCGCCACCAATATACTGGTACAATATAATATTTCTTATACTTAGATATTATTCCACGTACTAGCCAAGTTCTACGCTTTCGGACATGAAATATTGAATTTATACTCCGCCCGTCTACGTCACGCCAACGCGTGTCTGGACGATTGGTTCTTCTGTGGTCAAAATATCAGACAAAACATTCAGAATCGCCTGGTATTAAATACAACTTTAACTCACGTTTTCCTTATTAGCGATTGAAGGAAGAATGTTACTGACGAATAATATACAATTACATATAACTATGCTCTGTTGTTTGCAGACATCAGTCTTGGGAGTATTGGAGAACCACATACGTATCACAAGATGAGTGCATTCTGGGGAGCTTGGCTAAAGGACCCCATTGTAGAAAGTGACAAAATTTGGACCATGTCTCACTTTCAAGGGGCAGTCTTGAAAGGTAAGAAATACTACTATATCAATATGTAAAGATATTGTAATATATAGTATCATATTTTGTATACAGGCTGTTGTATTACTAATTAAATTATTGGATTTTCCGTATTCTTATGTGATACACCAAGCCCGTATATGATTATTATGTGTTGTCGGTCGGTTGGTTAGTAGGTAGATCGGCCGGTCGATCGTTCGGTCGGTTGGTTGGCTGGTTGGTTGTTTGCCAGGTTTGTATTTTGGTTAGTTTCCCGTTGGTTTGTTTGTCCATAGCGGAAACGAAATCCTGAGCTCTCTGTCATTTATTTAAGCCTTTTTCGTCTACATTTCCTTTCAGAGTGGGCCAATATGGAGAAGCTCCAAGCAAAGGAAGTCAGCAAATACTACATTCTCCCACTTTATTGGGACGGAACGGGACACGTGATTTATAACAGTTCACTCTATTTCCATGTCAAGGGTTCTCGAGAAATCGCTCGTTACGACATGATTAGTCAAAGCATTAAGGCAACCGTTAAACTACCTGGTGCAGGCTTCAGACACACTAAATACCTCTATGCAACGGAGTATACGTATATTGATTTGGAGATCGACGAGAACGGACTGTGGGCCGTATACGGTACACCTGAAAATAACGGCAACATGGTCATAAGTAAGCTGTCAACGGAGGATCTGACGGTTATTAAAACTATAAACACTGAATATGAAAAGCATTCTGCCGGAGATGCATTTGTCATCGGAGGAATTTTATACACGACGAAGAGCCCGAGAGACAGGGACACAACGGTGAACTTTGGTTACGATCTGTATACTAACAAAGCATTTTTAGACCTGGACATACCGTTCATAAACGACCATGGTCTGAATGCAATGGTGTCTTACAATCCCCTGGAAGGGGTTCTCTACTCGTGGAATATGGGCTACTTGGTGAAATATCCATTAGAATTAGAGTAGGGGTCATTATATACATGTATATCAACACATAGTACATTTTAGTCCCAAAGCAGCTAATTTTACTCAAAGGTTAGAGGTCACAGAATGACCCTGTGAAATGAAATAACTGAAAGGACAATATGGTTGCAATTTGAAATATTATAAGATTCTAACTTTGATTATGAGCAGCGGGTTTTAGATGAATCGAGGTACATGTAGTTATTCTTTTTGTCTCCACTCGCCCTCTTCTTTTGAAAAACCACGAATCTTTCAATTGATAAGTCGATATGTGATATGATGTTGTTGCACTTAGCCTTTGGCCACATCTTGTAATTTGAAACGTACACTATATACGTCATCATTCACAGTCTATTGAAATGTTATTGATATTACTTTTTTTTGAATATAAAATTACCACATTTTTTTAATGATCTCACATCATGATCAGCGAACAACTTCATTCCTGCGAGTTGTTAGATATACATTATTTGCAAGTAGATGTATCTCAAAATGTAGTACCCGAAATGCTGTAACCCAACGCACTGGTACAGGTCAATTATAGAATAGTGACCGTTTTGTAAATTCAGAAATATAACATCTTACTGGTGAGGTGTATGTTCGACCCAACATAATTTTAACAAGTGGATTTGCAAGGAATTTGAAAATGTTGTTTGACATCTGGCGGAATACAATCTAAAGTATCGCCAAAGTATCGTGACGTAGAAAGACCGCGGTAGAAATACCGTATTTTCTGTTCGAAAAAGTACAACTTGGAAATTTAGAAACTATTGGAATAGAAAATGTTACATTATGTCTGGCGATATACAATCTCAGTAAACCACTGTAAAACGCCAAGTGACGTCACGGTGGTACTTCCGGGTATACTTTCCGTTCTACTAAATAGCAAGTACAACTTGGTTTGTGAGTGTGTGTGTGTGTGTGTGTGTGTGGTATACATGTACAGTGTATCACTAATCGCGATCCTAGTTTTGTAACCATAGTAACGATGTCTGTGTTTAGCATGAGCCACAACGAAAAGGTAGCTATGTAGCAGCATAGAGGTTCTTTAACAGAATGTAATCTTTGAATTGTGCTAATAATAGGCAGCTGATTATAGATTTAGATGAAATCCTGTATTTTGTACACCATGAAGTTGGTACTTATTTGAGAGAGAGAGAAAAAAAATAAGTATACGCTTTTTAGGAGCTTTGATTCGACCTTTTTATTAACTAATTTCGATAATATATCAAGACTAAAAGATAGGTATACAATGTCTTCTCAGAATTATACCATCAATAGAAATAGACAATAACTGATTTTTACAGTAGTGAGATTAACATTGTTCAAATTGGTAGGTATAGTTACTACCAAAATTAGAGGGAGGATACAGTTTCTATTAGGCAGCCCACTGTGATAAAATGGGTCATTTTATATGCCTGCGCCACGTCATCACAGATGTCTATTTTGCTTGTATTTCGTTAAAAAACATAGTGTGAGATGTAAAACTCTAAACTCTCTCTAGTCTGTATAGTGGTCAGTAATAACTAATGTTAGATTCTTCATCCACAAATACACACGTGGACAGGCATATGGACCAGACAGACAGACAGACAGACAGACAGACAGACAGAGACACACACACAGACACTCAAATACACACACACACACACACACACACACACACACACTGTATTTTACACATCGGTGTGTCTTTTAAGACGCATTCGAATTTACCGCCGTTATGACAATTCTTTGAACGCAGGGTGTTCAAACTTTATACTGTATACTGGCTATGCAGACTCTGTTTCCGATATGTCATTTATTTCTAGTGTATGCATTCAGTTTTGTATATTAACATTAATACTATTATTCATATTTTTGAATTGTGACTTAATAAATTTACCAAATAACTGATAACATTGAATCATCATGTACTACATTTTTTTGTAATTAAAATGAAAATATATATTAGGCTTACGACTTTCTCAATCTTTTGTAATATCATATTTATCAATCTTATTTTTTTGTGTAGTTTTATATTTTGATATTTTATACATATTTTGGGAGGTATTTTATGTTACATGTATTAAGTTACAGACGAGTGTAGTTTATATAAATTTGGCAAGAATTACTGTCATCATTTCGCATTATTAAATTTAATATGTATCTATTTCAATCATTACATAGAAGAATTGTTTTATTTTTGATATTCAGTGTATGTTTCATTGTTTTACTACCAATTTCGCAACTTGCAGTTCAAACTGAGCATGCGCAATTACAAAGTGAGAAACGAAGACTTGATAAGTTGTGTTTGAAGGAATGCAATGATAAAAGGTAGAACTCGTCTTGGGAATGATATCACTGAAAATCAATAATGTGCTATATGCCAAAATTTGCTTCTAGTTCTTTTGAAATAATAATATATATTTGGGGTCGACAATTTAGTTTTCAGGAAAACTGCAAATATTTTTTTTTCCAAAAAAAAAACAACATAAAATTTAGCATTCCTATGTTGGATTCTAAAATGATTAAATCAAGCTTGATAACATTTTTGACCGCGAGTACAAAAATTTATACGGTGACCCCATATTATTTTCATTGATCTTAATTGCGAATAAGTTGCAGTTTCCTTGAACAAGTACCAGTAAAAAATTCAAAATGTTATTTCCGAGGCGCGCTGTGCGTTAATTCATGACTGCCGATCACATGATGCATTTCCCAAAATGCACTATTCAAGATGGAGGATTTGTCAGCTCATCGTCATCCACTTTCATCGTTTAGATCTACATCAATTGTTACATGTTATTAGTTCCCAGTTCCGTATTTCAATTATTACCATAACTTTTTAATATCGTTTGTTCTTAATAAAAATTCATCTTTTAACTTAAACAATTCTCCATCTTATCTTTCTAAGCCCACAGCGCCCTCTTCAACTCAGAGAAATCCTAATTGTTTTCTTCTTGTGGAAAATGACCTGTATAATTATAGATGACAATATCAGTACATCAAGTTACGTACTATAAAGATGATGTTTAATCTATGTCTCTGGTAATTGTGTATATTTTACGTGAGTGCTAACTGATTTTACAAAGCGCCCTTTGATAGCGCTATAATACGAGCCTCGCTAGTAAGCAGCGCTGTATCTGACCCACAATCTAGGGCAAATTCACGTGCAATAGTATGCGATGCTCCTTTTTTGTTGTCGAGATTTAAATTGAAATTTCCTAATCAAATCTTGGTTTTGTTTTGAAACCAGACTCGGTTTTCATAGACAAACAGACGTACATGAATGCCGCAAAATTGCAGGCGCACACTTGAAACTACACGTCCTCGAGAGACAACTTAGACAGTCACCTAGGTGACGACGAGTAGTAGTACGTACCGCGTTTTGAAAACGGAAGACTTTCCGTACGTGTCTTTGGAATTACTTTATCTCGAACTAAAAAAAAACTGACAATGATAGTTGTTTCTACAGTATCTGTTGCTCCAGTTGTAATCAGGGCCTTGATCACGCATAATGTGATGACATTATTAAATTGATATTCGCGATTGCTTATAGTGAACTTTGTCCAAATCTGTACAGTACTGTTAATCCTGTTAGATAATCGTCGAAACCCGGACACCGAAACGGACGTTTTTAATCACTGACTCACTGACTCAGTTGGCAGTATGTAAGTACTCCTATCTGTATCCGATTCTCAACTTATCGGCGAGGAATATGAAAGAACACAGACTTCCTATCTTAAACTGATACACCTGCGACTTGCAATTCAATGTATACACTACAGTAGACTAGAATTAGAAGAGCATACACATTCATATATACAGCAGTGATTGTCAACCAAACTATTCTGTATGTCTCTGTCTGTCTGTCTGTCTGTCTGTCTGTCTGTCTGTCTGTCTGTTTGTCTGTATGTCTGTCTGTCTGCCTCTGTTTGTCAATCTGTCTCTGTCTGTATGTCTGTCTGTTTGTTTGTTAGCTTGTGTACGAGTCGTGCAAATGTTTAGTGGGGGTTGGTGTTTTTTAATTGTTTAATGTTGATGATTTGACAAATGATTCGACAGAGAACATATATTTCTAACTTTTAAATGGGTTCTCACTAAATTATTTATACCTAGTAGGAAGATTGGTGCTAATAATATTGCATCAGACGTCACTCATGAGATTGTAAACTGTCGCAGCTCATACGTTGTAACCATCCGATGCATTCAATGTATGCAATGATCTTATCAGTAATGTTTACAAGAAAAGATATCAAGTCAATGGAGAGCGACTTAACGTTGATTATCTGTCTGTTTTAAATAACAACTCCGGTAGAAACAACACGGAACTGAAGATAAAGTTTCATCCTCTGAGTCAAACGTCACTGAGCTTCACTGGTGCCGGCATTGCACATTCATCGTCTCTTCATTTGTCGTCGGTTACAGGTTCCAATTCCAAGGTAAGAAAGCATTTTAAAGTTTTAATATTCCTGTAATACAACAACATATATCATGATCTCTGTCTGTCTGTCTGTCTGTCTGTCTGTCTGTCTGTCTGGCTGGCTGTCTGTCTAGTCTGTCTGTCTGTCTGTACGGTCTCTCTGTCTCCTTCTCCGTCTCTGTCTCTGTCTGTCTGTCTCTCTCTTTCTTTCTTTCTTTCTTTCTCTCTATCTGCATTTTTCTAAACAGTAAAACAAACAACGTTTGATATAGGTTGCTAAGCATGCACAGAGAAGCTGACAACATATTTCATGGGGTGCTTTTTTGTCATCCATAGGTTTTTTCACATGTTCGTCACAGAGTTTGCAAGAAATAGCTCCAATGGCGTTGCAGCACAAATGTTCAGCTATGTGCTTTTAAAAAATATGTTTATCCATATGCTGATTCAGCCCCCCCCCCCACACACACACACACACACCTGTTGTCCTGTTGTAGCATATGCAATATAAACCATCATTTTATAGGCAGTGTCGTTGCTAGGTAACTACATATCTATTTGTAAAAAAAATATTCTCTTACTTAATTAACCATCCCTGTTGTTATCTTTGCAATATACATCGTCATGTTACTGTCGCTATGGGTATGGTCTTGTTGCTGGGCATATTTGCATGCAATTTCTGACGTTTATTCCCTTGCATATATATCCAATAATGGTGTTATCTTTACAAAATATACTGTATTTGGCTGTTGTTAAGGGTATGTTCATGTTTTCTATAGCTAGGGCCAGTTGTATCAATTTTTTCAACAATATCTGCAGAACATCTCTAGAGACATCCCCATCAAATTTCAGGAGTATTCACCAGGTAGTTTTCGATATTTGAGATTTGTTGCCAAAATTGGGATTTTTAGACCTAATCTGCATAGCACTGAGTTGATTCTCCTGTCATAAATAATTTTTCGCACGCACATCCCCAGCGTCAAATTGTAACTAATTATAAATCTAAAAATTGGTGGTACTGGACCGATGGTGATGGTGGTCTTGGTCGCTTGGGTTTGTGTTACGTGCCTACAAGTCGCAAGTGAGATGTGCATCACAGTTATTTTGGCGACAATCCTAAATAAACTACTTCAAATTACTAATAAGAGAACCTCTTTTCTGGCCTTTCTTCATTCCTACAGTCACAGAGTTTCATTTGCGACCAAAATATGAAGACATTCACAGTATTCCTATGTCTTGTGTTATTCATCATGCTGTTTGTGCCCGATTCCCTGGACGGTTGGCGACGTCGTCGTCGACGCCGTGCTTGTACACCGACTAACTGTCAGGTGAGTTCGTGGAGTTCTTGGAGTTCATGTACAACACGATGCGGTACAAGTGGCACACAGACCAGGACACGAAGTATAACTGTCGCGGCTTCTTGTGGCGGCACATGCAATTATGAACTATCCCAGACACAGGGATGTAACAACCCTGGATGTAATGGTCATGGTACAGCGTTGTCTTCATCTTGTCAGTGCTACGCTGGATGGACGGGTACTTGCTGTGATAGTGGTAGGTGTGAAAATACTCTTAAAGTATTCAGATTCTTCTTATTTTGTATAAAGTATAGTAGTAGTAGTAGTAGTAGTAGTAGTAGTAGTAGTAGTAGTAGTAGTAGTAGTAGTAGTAGTAGTAGTAGTACGTAGTAGTAGTAGTAGTAGTGGTGGTGGTGTTGGTGGTGGTGGTAGTAGTAGTGGTAGTAGTAGTAGTTGTTGTTGTTGTTGTTGTTGTAATAGTAGTAGTAGTAGTTGCAATAATAGTAGTAGTAGAAGTAGTAGTAGTAGTAGTAGTAGTAGTAGTAGTAGTAGTAGTAGTAGTAGTAGTAGTAGTAGTAGTAGTAGCTTACAAACCATAGGTTGCTAATGTAATTAGTAATGCGTAAATGAATAATAAAAACAAAGGCATAAAATAAACACACAGTGAGGGCGCCATATACACCACGGCTACGTATACAGCACAAACACCAAAAAAGTGAACTCAAAGTGTGAGTCATGTGTGACGTCGACAAGGTTTTTTTTTAGATCATTCAAAATACTGACTTGAGTTCAGTGTGATTGTCAAAATTATCTAATATCGACACAACTGTAATAAAGAATTTGTTTTTTTCTCAAACAGATATCAACGAGTGTTCAACTAATAACGGTGGATGTGCACATATATGTACAAATATTGCCGGTAGTTACCAGTGTTCATGTAACAGTGGCTACGTACTAGGCGGCGATGGACATTCTTGCTTAGGTAACAGAGAATAAATTATTTTCTACTGCCCTCCTCTCTAAACCTCGAAAACAGAATAGTACCTGCAATGGAATTGTGTTTCGATATTCGTGAATACCGAATTAAATAAATGATCAATTTGTGCAAACACAGTATTTTATACACACGTTACTTCTTCTGGCGGAACATAGTCTTGGTTATCCACACTCTCACCGCTATGGCTCAACTACAGTCTGTCGTACCGGATCTGCCTCCCAGAGCAGTGCATTCTGGGGACTACTTCCCGTCCAACGGGTTTATAGTTACATCTTAATTATGAAGAGTGGTCCTTGTAAATCCATTCTTTTGTTACATGGGAGAAATGCACTGAGCTCGAGTGACTTCCGAGACTAAGCGGTAAACAGAATTTGGAAATAAAAATAAAAAGACACTGTTTTGCTAATATACACCTTCTTCAACTACCCTTTTTGAATATCGTCGTTGGTAACAGTGTCACACAGATGTGCGGCCATGAAGTACTCTTTGCAGTCATCGAAAGAAGTGTAACAAAAGGGCCCAATGTTAACGTGAGAGAAAACTATCATGGCTACTGTGTGTACCATGGCAGTACATTAAACTGTCAATGAAGTGAAACAGGCTAAAAACAACTACTTGAGTTCCTGAAAATTATTTGATCTGACACAAAGTTGGCAGAATGTTCGAACTGGTTTTGAGAGTGATATCAACTTTTATTGTGATGAGACACTGCGAAATGATGTTTGTCTGTCTGTCTGTCTGTCTGTCTGTCTGTCTGTCTGTCTGTCTGCCTGCCTGTCTGTCTGTCTGTCTGTCTGTCTGAAGTGATTTATCGGTGGATGTAGAGTGTTGGTAGCTGAAACTACAAAGATTTTGGTCGACCACGATTTGATCACTATGGTAATGTATTCTGTATTTTTGACGCTTTAGATATTGATGAATGTACCGAGTATCAGGTTAAATGTGATGGTGAACTGGTCTGCGTAAATTATCCAGGAGGATGGGCGTGTGGCTGTGGTAATGGTGGTACCACAAACCCTTGTGATGATCTTCTTTGTATAGGTAAGTGTCTGTCATATCGTCTATATTTAATATCACAGACTCATGTGTTTTCCCTCAAACAAAAGACATTAGGAACGCCAGACTCTCATCACTATTTCATGGTAATACTTTTGGTGACTACTTTTCAAAGCAATCACTAGTATATGTCTGAAAGGTATTTTATTTCAAATATAATACATGACACCATGGTAATTATAAGGCCAAACAAAAATGTTGTGTGGTTCCGATTACGCTCAATTGTAGAATATGTGGGGTAGGTAGATTTTTTTTCATATGTGAGTGTCTAGTTCAGGTCCTTATGTTTTCCGTTGTTTTCCATGTACATGTGGTCTCTATGTTATTGGTTTCTTCTCATCAGATGTACAGCCGTTACAGATTGGAAGAACAGTTTGATATTGTCGTTTTCAAGTTGATGTTGTATTTCTTGTGAGACTTCACACAATTTTCGTGATTTTATTTTTTTTTTCACGAATACGTAAAGAAAAAGTTTACGGTCGGCAGTGAAAAACTAGGTGGGGTTGGGTAAATCCGGAACCAGACAATTTTTATTAGGCCTAATATGGTATACTTTGAGAAGAAGGGTTATTAAGTTCCATTAGATGCATCTTCACGAAAGAAAGCATACACCACAGATCATTACACTGGCTTGCAATCGTGGGTGTTAATGTAGTCACTATTCTGAACTCATCAGTCCTACTGAGAATACACAGGATATTACAAATTATTGAAAAATCAAAGAACTGTAAGACAGTTTCACTTCACTGTTAGTTCGACCGTTATGCAGGTTCCCCTTTGTTATTACACGAAGGTTGGTCTCTCCACAAAGCAGGGGGATTTAGGCTTAATTAGTTATCTTTACGAACATAAACAAACAAACAACTAAATAACAACAGCAACAACAACAACAACAACAACAACAACAACAACAACAACAACAAAACATTTGGTGAATTTATACCAAAGGGTGCTTTCTAGGCAGGTAGGAATACTACGGAATGCTTAGGTCAAGGGTCGCATTACGGGCATGGGTCACTTGTCAGAATACAATCAATCTAATAATTTTGGGGGGACATATTCTTATAATGGTATCCACAGATGAGGACGAATGTGATACTAATAATGGAGGCTGTGATCACGTGTGTACAAATAACGAAGGAAGTTTCCAGTGTTCCTGTATTGAGGGTTACCAGCTAGAAAGTGATGGCCTAACCTGCTCAGGTAAGATCATATTATAAAATGACCAACGCTGTGTCCTTTGCAAATGTAGTGCGTCGCAAATTCTCCATAAGAGTAGCCTGTACGCTATTAAACATCACATTCTCTGTTGTATGCGTTTAAAAGCTTCAAAGCTTCACTTTGTCTCGACACTGTGTAAGGATAGCATCTGGCCCAAAAGTGTGTTAAGTTTAGATCAAATAACTCATTCATGATCACTTTCGAAAGAATATTGTCCTTTATTCACATATATCTGTCATTGTAGATTTTTTGGAATCTATACCGGTCTACCCTCAAACACAGTTGAAATTATACCAGTCTACCCTCTCACTATACAGTTGAAATCTATACCAGTCTACGCTCTTACTACACAGTTGAAATCCATACCAGTCTACCCTCTCACTACACATTTGAAATCTATACCAGTCTACGCTCTTACTACACAGTTTAAATCCATACCAGTCTACCCTCTCACTACTCATTTGAAATCTGTACCAGTCTACCCTCTCACTACACATTTGAAATCTATACCAGTCTACCCTCTCACTACACATTTGAAAGCTATACCAGTCTACCCTCTCACTACACATTTGAAATCT
Organism: Glandiceps talaboti; assembly: GCF_964340395.1. Lineage (NCBI taxonomy): Eukaryota > Metazoa > Hemichordata > Enteropneusta > Spengelidae > Glandiceps > Glandiceps talaboti. Next base: position 17,495,569 of record NC_135551.1, on the reverse strand, counting down.
ATACCAGTCTACCCTCTCACTACATATTTGAAATCTATACCAGTCTACCCTCTCACTACACAGTTGAAATATATACCAGTCTACCCTCTCACTACACATTTGACTTCTCTACCAATCTACTCTATCTCTACTAATTCGATCGTGTAATTATTATGAAGGGGTGTACAATATTATACCATGCCAAGTTGAACAAAATATATGGAATTTATACTCTGGTTGTTCTACATCACGACAACGCGCGTCTACGTCACTGGTTTGGTTGTGTTTGAAGTATTGATTTTTCATTTATATTATATTACTGACGCTGCCCCTGGCCTTTTAATATAATTATGTTATTCTTCAAAAATGTTCTTCATTCAGCCGTAAAATACTCGTCTACACTTACTTATCAGGACTGTTGTACTCTTTATTTGTGCATTCTAACATCTAAATATACGTATACGCGTTTCCCATGTTATAGACATAAATGAATGTACAGAGTCTCAGTCTCTGTGTGATCACACCTGTATCAACAGTAAAGGAAGCTATATCTGCCAATGTTACTATGGTTACAGCGTAAACGCCGACGGCCGTACATGTGATGGTAAGATCCTGATTCTGAATTAGACATATCACACACACACATACACAAACACAAACACACACACAAACACAAACACACACACACACACACACACACACACACATAATTCTTGGTTAAGTACCTCCCTTAGAAAAGCATTATTCATTTTCATTCCAATAAAATATCGTAACTCCTTGAATGATGTTTTTATTTATTTATTTATTTATTTATTTATTTATTTATTTATTTATTTATTTTTTATTTATTTATTTATTTATTTATTTATTCATTTATTCATGCATTTATTTGTTTGTTTGTTTGTCTGTTTGGTTGTTTGTTTTTTGTGTTGATATTGTTGTCTTTATTGTCAATTGTCTATAATTGTCTATAAATCCATTTTTGAGAAATAATTGTATTTTTATTTTATTAGACATTGACGAATGTCTTCTTGATAATGGAGGATGTGATCATAATTGTACCAACACTGAGGGCAGTTACCAATGCTCCTGTAACCATGGTTATGGACTTTTGAGAGACAGACATAGTTGTTATGGTAAGAGTTTGCATTGTGCCTATTTGATGTAAAGGACCTTTTTTCAACTTTTCACATGTAATACCAGATTCCATAAATAATGTAAAGTACACCAAACGTTTGTTTCTAACAAGTTCGACTTGGATAGACATGTTGGAATCAGATTATCTCTTTCCTCTTCTTTCATCCCCAAAATATACTGAGCAGTAAATATTGAGATGTCCCCTTTCCTTAGAACAAAGCTCATGTATGTTTGTTATATGAGTTTGGTTTCCCATCAGCAGAGATACATGTAAGATGAATTGGACAATTGCCACAAAATAAAACATACATTGTTCTCAAGAATTTTCCTTTCTTGCTTCCTGTAGATGTTGATGAGTGTTTAAAAGATGAAGGTGGCTGTGATCAGATATGTACCAACACTGCGGGCAGTTTTCAGTGCTCCTGTAATGATGGTTATGAACTTGACACAGATGGCATGACTTGCAAAGGTAACGCCCTTCATGTCTTCCCCATTGTTTTTAACTACAGTAACTCTTGTCACTTGCATCCGATGACTCTTTCCGTACAAATCAAATATCGTAGCACCTCAATGTTATAAACATATCCATATATGGATAACGGTGTACATCTCTTGTGACGTATATAGTTGTAGATGATGTTTTGTTGATCTTCGTTGGTATTGGAGGAAGTGCGCGGGGGGGGGGGTGTGAGGGTTGATTTGGTATATATATGTGGCTGTAAGTACACATGCATGCATTCAAATCGCTACTTTTTTGTGATGATGCAGAGTTAGAATGAACATTGAAAAGTGACTATCAGGGTAATAATCTGTAATCAATACATATATTGATAAAACATTGATCGTATTATGTGCACGTGCACTTTAATCACAGCAAACAATCATTCCAGAAAAAGATATAATTGCCTATATTATTTGTTACATTTATTAAAAAATGAAAAGGTAATTAAACTGCAAACTGTAACAATTGTTAATCCCTATATTTTAGGAATTCATTAAAAGTATTTATCAGTTTATTTTCAAAATTTCTGAAAATCTCGATTTCTCTATTTTGAGTTGGATTCAGGAATATAGGTCTACCTAATGCATACATATGATATGTTATAAAATCGATTTATCAACCCATATCTTGTCGTTCTGAGTTTCATTTCTTTCTCTTTGTAAATTTATATTCCTTTTTATTAATATGTGAATGGAATCAGCGAACGAATAGTCCTCCAAAATACACTTTTTGGAAAGGATACAAAAAAATTGGGCGATGCACTGTCAACATTTGTTCAATCCAACATTTTGTTCCATCCTTCTCCCTTCACCATCCCCCTAATCATTATAATTCTTTATTGCATGTTTACTACAGATATAGACGAATGTGCAGAAAATGGACATAACTGTATTCAGCTATGTGTGAATACACCAGGAAGTTTTAACTGCTCTTGTCAAGATGGTTATACTCAAACTGGAAATAACTGTACAGGTAATTTAACAGCTGAGCTTTTATATGAATAAGAGAACTATTTTTTACACACAGGCGTAATATTTCAATAAGAGGAAAATGTCAATATGGAAAACAATAAAATAGAATATATTTTTTTTTAATGTTTAGGATAGAATATCAGATTCTATAGGATATTATAGAATGTTATAAAGGAGAGTGAGGTTATATAATAGAACGTTAAAGAATAGAATGGAATAGAATAGAATAGAATGTTATAGAATGTCATGTAATTTTGTAATATGTTATGTTATATAATATGTTATAGAATAAACCACAGAACAGAACAGAACAGAACAGAATAGAATAGAATAGAATAGAACAGAGCAGAATAGAACAGAATAGAATAGAACAAACAGAATAGAATAGAATAGAATAGAATAGAATAGAATAGAATAGAATAGAATAAAATAGAATAAAATAGAATAGAATACAGCAGAACAGAACAGACCTAGAATAGAATAGAATAGAATAGAATAGAATAGAATAGAATAGAACAGAACAGAACAAAACAGACCAGAATAGAATAAAATAGAATAGAGAAGAATAGAATAGAATAGAATAGAATAGAATAGAATAGAATAGAATAGAATAGAATAGAATAGAATACAGCAGAACAGAACAGACCTAGAATAGAGTAGAATAGAATAGAATAGAATAGAATAGAATAGAATAGAATAGAATAGAATAGAATACAACAGTAGAATAGAATAGAATAGAATAGAATAGAATAGAATAGAATGTTATAGAATGTCATGTAATATTTGTAATATGTTATGTTATATAATGTTATAGAATAAACTACAGAACAGAACAGAACAGATCTAGAATAAAATAAAACAGAATAGAATAGAATAGAATAGAACAGAACAGAATAGAACAGAATAGAATAGAACAAAACAGAATAGAATAGAATAGAATAGAATATAGAATAGAATAGAATAGAATATTCCAACCTTATAACGTCAATAGTGACATCTATACATGTTGTATTTCACTGTTGTTGAAAGTTTCAACCTAGTTTGACTCTTCACAAAAGATTATCCAATCCATATAACATTTATGTTGTCTATTTCAGACATCGACGAATGCAATGACTCCAATGGTAAATGTTCGCATCTTTGTGAAAATATGGATGGTGGATTCAAATGCTCTTGTTCGTCAGGATACGAACTGCTTGGAGATCAACGCACATGTCGTGGTATGTATTGACACCGTATACATGTTTTTGAATTCGCATTCGTATTCGGGCTGTTGCCATATTCATATTAGGATTCATATGTATACATGTAATCATATCCGTAATCACATTCTCAAAATCGTCAAGTAATAAGCATAACCACAACGCAAACTATAATTTATATATTAAATAATAATCAGAAACTAATGTATACATTACAATTCATACATGCAAGAAAAATGTAATTAGTTCAAACTAATTGTGACATGTGCCCTGCCTATTCTATTACTTAACTATTCATGAGCAGATACATGAATATTAATTAGGGGTTGGGTTACTCATTATCCTTGGCTTGTAATTTTTAGTGTGCTACATGTAGCAATAAAGAATGTCGTGTTTTGAGTATAATCTACGACTCTGGTTATCTTTCCTTTAATACCCACTATGCCAAACATCGGTCAACTTGCTACCAAGACCAGGATTAAGTACTTGATATGGTTACACTAATGTTCTGATGACTATTTCCATGGATCCCAGTTATAGGATCAAGGTTATTTAAGAGTTGTTTTTGTTTGAGAAGATGGAGGCAAGTTAAATGGATGAGTGGTTTTCATCTGTCGTCATTATTCTTGCAATATGTTGCAATTAATATCTACTTTATTTCAGACGTAAATGAATGCCAGGAAAATAACGGCGGGTGTCAACAGCGGTGTGTTAACACTGAGGGCGCCTTCACTTGCGCATGTTTTGATGGTTACCAAGGTGATGGAACAAACTGCCAAGGTTAGTGCTAATCAAGAAGCCTTATTGCCGTCAACATTCCCATACGTTAGATATGATACGGCGGTGAAATAAAAGAAATATTGAAATCAGTATTCGAATTTAGTCAAACGTTATGGTTTGCTTGAAAGTTGTTTCGTTTTTCAATGTATAGGACAAAAAAGAAAAAATTCCATTTTACAAAAAAAAATCGCAGAATGAATAATTTGTAATTATTTTTGTCTTTTGTGTGTCTTTTGTAAGTTTGTTAGTTTATTAAGAGTTTTCTTTCCAACGAACAAACAAACAAGTTACCAATATTAAATTGTGATTCATAATATACTTGATATATCTTCAAAAAGGTCTTGGATACAGTTTGCTTGACACCTCTAGTAATAAAATTCATCAAATTGCCTCATAGGTGGATTAAAGTGTTATATTGTCTATAAAATTAGAATTGATTTTGCAGGATTGAAGTTAGCCACGATAACAGACAAGTGGTAACGTTGAATATTTTTACCGTTGGTCTTTTACACAGAAATTGACGAATGTCAGTTGAACAACGGTGGTTGTAGTCATGCTTGTACAGATATTTGGGGAAGTTACTTCTGTACTTGTAACGACACTTATGTCTTAGATCCAAATGGACGTACCTGCTCAAGTAAGAATTTTAACACAATTCCCCTCTCTCTCTCTCTCTCTCTCTCTCTCTCTCTCTCTCTCTCTCTCTCTCTCTCTCTCTCTCTCTCTCTCTCTCTCTCTCTCTCTCTCTCTCTCTCTCTCTCTCTCTCTCTCTCTCTCTCTCTCTCTCTCTCTCTCTCTCATGATAATTGTGCATTTAACATAATGGAGTACTTTTAGATCATTTCTGGTTTGAAAAGCATGTTCCTGTGCGTACGATCCGAATTGACAGCATTGCTGTTTTCAAGTGAAAGAAAATTTATGGCAACAACAATATTGATCTCGAGATATTTGCAGCCGAATCTCATCCGTCAGTACAGGTGTTCACATCATGATGAAACATGTGTCTTTTTGTCTTTTTCGTCATGCACTATAAGATTCCCTACGGATGTTTCTTTTCGTTTACGTATAAATACACGATTGTTATCGTTTCATCATCTTGTAGGCTACGATGCATGCTTTCACAGCAGCCTCGGCTGTGAACATATCTGTGAAACTGAGAACGATGTAGCAGTATGCCGTTGTTACGATGGCTATGAATTAGTGCCTGGTACACCAAACTGCCAAGGTAAGACAGTATGTAATAACAGGTATAAATCCTTAAAGCGTTCAGTAATTTATAAGTAAATAATATTATTAATGTTCCATGTAATATTATATAATAATAAAGCTATATATTGTCATCTTTATACACTGAATAGTGATATCGAAAAGAAAGATCAAACAAGCAAACATAAAGGCCAGCGTGGATTGGGGATTACAATTTAGATGTCAAATAAACTTTAAGCTGTCAGGTAGATAGCAAACCTTGGTCAACATCTACAACGAATGTATGAACCCCTGTAATCATTTTGGAACCACAGTCTTGTTAGGAGACCTCGGACATGCGCTCGGAAGGTTACCGAACGAAGGTTAGAGGTTACCTACTGCCCCCCCCCCCCCAGTACCTCTTTAAAGAAAGAACAGGGTTGAAACGTATTTTTTACCTTGCTACGATAACTTTCCCATACATATGTTAGATATTTAGTTCAACTAGATTATGTACGTAATCATAGACAATGTTATAATTTTGCAAGGGACGTTTTAAGGTTGTTGTCTAAGCGATTTTTCATCCAATTATTTTTGTAGAAATATGTTTTTAACTTTGTTAAAAAATAACGAAATTCACTCAACGCTTTCAGTGTTTGTCCCTTTAATATTCATAGTAACATTAAAAGCATTAAAGTATAGTTTGTTTATATTATGATATTTGATACCTGCACATATTACATTTATTACAATATATTTTCCATATTTTTTTCATATTTTGCAGACGACAATTTTCCTTTTTTTAAATCACAGTTGTCATCATAAATAAAAATGTCGAAATCGTACTAGACAAAGTTTTGACATTTTGATCCAAATGCTTGCTATTATTCGTCAAAAGGGCAATTTTTGTTGTATCCTGTATCACAACTATGTACTCAGTAGACTACTGAGTTTCGTTAGAAAAAGAAATTGATTATGGCCATCATCGTAGAATGATTTTCCCTCACTCTTAATTTGAAAATAATTGTGGTCACAAAGAATACATTCGTATACAGGTGTACACAAATCAGTGCATGTGACGTCAATAATAATAATGAATTAACTATTCATTTACAGATATCAATGAATGTGACGGTGATATTGATGAGTGCGATCAACTATGTGTCAATACCAAAGGTAGTTACCATTGCGACTGCAACGACGGATACGTTCTACATTCCGATGGTAAAACTTGCATGCAGGGTTATTACTGCCAATGTGAGGACGATGTCTGTCTTCCTAACGTTTGAACTGAACTGAAAATACAACGTTACCGTGGATTGTGATTATCATCAATAAACATCTTCAAATCTATAGAAAGATTATTATTATATATCCGAAAGCTTTTTGCTTAATTCGCTTTTAAACTTAAGATCAAAGATATTAATCTCGCAGGACTAGGAGTCAATTTGATTACGTGATTACCATATCCAAAAAGGTATGATACAGAGATATTCAACACAACGTCAATTTTGTTTAATTAATAAAGTAAATCTCTTGTACTCACGTGTGGTTTGTCTTCTGTGTGTGATTCCTGGTGTTTAACGCAAAAGTGCCGTCAGACTTATTTCTGTCTTTAGTACACTCATTTTTATCGCTGCTATCAACTTACATATAACTGGGGATAAAATAGCAGACTGATTTAGAATGACCATGAAAACAATATTCATAAAGAGAGAAAGTCGAAATATTACTTCTAAGATTTCACCACAAAATCATGCTATCAATAGATCAGTGATAGGTTCAGCGGAGCGCTCACCGGTCACCGGTAGAATATGCTCCAGGTAAAAAAAGAAATCTATACCTTCCACTAAACGTTGCAACATTGTATACTCAGTCGATATTATACCTGTCAGTCAAATATTGCTGACTAAAGACGTTAAAAACCAATACCATTATATTCATTTTATACGCGTTTATGTTTTTACACTAGTAGACCGCCCGATAAACAATCGCCTCACCATTAATTAAGTTGACCTTGAATTTGACTATGACCTTTAGCTTGAATCGTAAAAGGTCATGTGATAATTGAGTTCCCTGTTCCCTAAAATATATATAAACATACTTTAATTATGATTATACCATTTCTGGGGCACGAGATATAACGTTTTTAATGTTTTAGCATCCTTCAAAATGATGTCAATGTTACCAGAGAGGCAACATCAATTTTCTGAAGGCCTAGATGTTACTCTAACCAAACATACTGCCACCATTTATATTTTAACATGTAAAAAGTGATTTGTTTACATGCGGTAATTATCCCACGAACCAAGCATGTACCAATGGGTGAACATATTTTCAATTGACGTTGAAAGTCTTGAAATGTCATGGGAAAAAAATCGCCGACTAGATTATGGGAATGTCAAACTTTACATCGTTCTAACTGATCATGATGGCATGTTAACAGGAACAATCCAAGAAGTCCGGTATCGACAAAGCATTGAATTTGAATGGCATTGCCGACATTGACAAGTGAAAGTGCGTCGCCATTTCAATATTTTTGACAGGTTTATTGAAAAGGTCACAAGTGGCAACCTTCAATCTACATTGTAACAAAGAGCAAGGACACATTTCATTTTTGTTCTGTAGCTGTCAGAACTCCTTACCTGTGGATTTTGGATGCAATACATTGTTCATTGTATACAAAACACATGCAGCACTCGCGATTACAAACTCGACGTAACATGTACGCCATGTAGTTAGGATAACAAGTCTTTTTCATAGAATATGATGTTGTCTTACTATCAATGAATCCAACCTCATGATCAGTTATGAAGACAATTTTCATGACTTATGTCGAGTATATGCAAGTATATACTGTACTAATTTATTATGGTGTTGTCTATAAAGCTGCAAAAACGCAGTTGAACCACTACAAGCTTTCACTGTTTCAATCTTTCTGCAGACGTTGCCGTGTCATTTTAAAACTGACGCACGACAAACGTAATTCTTTCATTTTATGGGGGTCGGGTGGAGGGGTGGTAAGAGTTCATTTCCTTTTGCGTGCGTCAAAAATTTTAATTCTTACTAAAATGGAATCAAAAGAGGCAATGCTATTTTTCTTGTCTTGAAAAAATGACAGTCAGAAACTTTGCCGACATACACGGAGAGAGATGCATGTTGTTTTAAAATAATCGTATGACCAAGTAACGCACCTAGCCAGGGAGTGATGTACAATAAACGAATGACAACAACAACCACTTGAATGCTACGAAAACACGATTTTATTATTCACCAACACCTAAACAGAAGTTCCTGAATTCAAGATACTTTTTTTCCGTTTGTTGCGTCATATAGCAATTATAAATGATGGTATGTGACGAACGCACATGTCAACCATCTTGCGACTAGGATGATTGATAAGCCTACAGCCCAAGCAAGGCACTACACTTATTGTAGCATTACCTCATTTACTTGTACCTGCAACTCTCGGTTTTTAGAACATCCAATATAGCTTTACGTTTTAGGATTACCTACATGTAGTGTCAAATTCTAGACGGGTTAGCTGTTTAGACATGAGGAGATTCATCGTACACAAATATAAACAACACTGCACTCCACTATGGACATGTGATCTTGTCAACGAAAGTTAACGAAGTGGGTACGTGATCAATCTGATTAAAATCTGATGTTAGATAGGCTGGTATTCCTGTATTTACCTTTATTCCATCGTTATTGCGTCTTTTACGTGAGTTTTTTTTTTCCTGGGCGTTGTTGAGGTTAGGGCATGAAGACAATAGACAAGAACACCCCTGTCTACATTATTTCCTCATGAATATTCTGTCCAAACTCATGAATATGCACGTCGCTGAACAGCAGTACGAGTGACAACACCAGAGGAGGCTGGAAGGGTGTCACCTGATACCAAGTGACCGTTTCGCGATAGAGCATACACTGATGACCTCGGTGAGTATCTCATGCTTTTATCCGTTTTATTACCATTTGCGTCATTAGTCTTTCGTTCAGACGATCACTATTTTTTTGAATGACCATTACGAGTGTAATGCAACATGGTAATCGTGTTTTCAGTTTTTATAGTGTGTCTAAAACGAACACAAACTTTGGTACTCGACAAGTCAATGTTATCGATAACTACATTTCCGGGTTTTTCACCTCGGTCGTTTTAACACAAAATTATGTTTCTATGTATGCTTTTGTCACTTTTCTATTAATTATTGTCATGAATTTCGTGGTTCTGCAGCGATCTCCCGAATACCCCGCTTTATAATGTGTATAAATTGTCATTACTTTTTGTTGATTTTGGATGTTTTCAAGATGGCGACCCATTGTGCGTACGTATTTGCGTACGTATACGTGCATGATATAACACGCGAAGTGACTTGGCTGTTGACGGCTGTCCTATACTTGCTGGCTGGGTGTGCTTATTGACACTCTCGCGTAACACTAATTTTCAGCATTTTCTCTTGTATCCTTAGAATTTTGCCCTTTTCACTCAAGTAATTTTTCTGTTTATTTTCAGATTCGTCGCTATCGCTAGTCGATTTGCTGTTCCAAATCTGGACTTTCTTCTGTTCTTCATGTTACATTTTGTTTTGTATTAAACCATCTCTGTGTTGACTTTTATAAATTTGTCTTGCGTGAGAAAAACACCTGAATGTAATTTAACGTAAACCCCTTTCATACCCCCTGATGATAGCGAAAGAAATAATTTAGCTTACATCTTACAAACTAATTGTTAAAAAAAATAATGGACAACAATGTCATGTATTACAAGTATGATAGACAATTGAGACCTCCAAGGCCTATTTTATGTCTAAGCTTTAATATGTTCAGAAAACACTCGTATTAATACGGATCCATGTAGTGAATAGTTTCCTCTTCACATGGCTTTAATGCCAGTCACTCAAAATATCAAAGGGTATATGACAGTACTGCAGTATCTACAAATCTCGCCATTCCAGCGCAAAATTACATATATTACATCTACCTTTCTAGTTATATAATATTTCGCAATGCTTACATGATCAAAAATACCTCATCATACGGTACCACAATTTACGTAGCCTGGGCACATTTTGCTACATATATTTGTCGCGTTGCCAGACAGGTGAGCAAAACCATGGCTAGACCTGATTAGGTTTTGAGGCAGATCTGTTAATGTTTAATTAGAGAAATTTGCATATTAATGAAATCAACTAATTATGCAATATCTTAAGACTGCATACTTCAATTTCAATATAATTTAGTATATTCTTTAAACATAACAACATACATTTGTCCTATCAAGTTTGTTGATGTACCTTACAGTGTTAATGAATAATGTGCATAATTAATGATTTTCGGTATTTAGGCTATATCTTAAGAATACATACTTCAATTTCAATATAATTCAGTACACATGTTAACCTTAACAATCGCATGTCCTGTAAAGCTTGTTGATGTACCTTTCAGTGTTAATGAATAATTTGCATAATTAATGATTCTTGGTAATTAGGCTATATCTTACGACTGCATACTTCAATTTCAATATAATTCAGTACATACATTAACCATAACACATTGTGTAAGTCCTATAAAGTTAGTTGATGTACCTTACAATGTTAATGAATAATTTGCATAATTAATGATTTTCGGTAATTAGGCTATATCTTAAACTGCATACTTCTATTTCAATACAATTTAGTACATATGTTAACCATAATAAAGCGGTTATGTCCTATAACATTTTTGATATAGCTTACAGTTTTAATGAAAAATTTGCATAATTAATTATTTTAGGTAATTAGGCTATATCTCACGACTGCATCCTTCAATTTCAATACAATTCAGTACATACATTAACCATAACAAATTGTGTATGTTCTATAATGTTAGTTGATGTACCTTACAGTGTTAATGAATAATTTGCAAAATTAATGATTTTTGGTAATTAGGCTATATCTTAAGACTGCATACTTCAATTTCAATACAATTTAGTACATATGTTAACCATAACAAAGCAGATATGTCCTATAAAACTTTTGATATGGCTTACAGTTTTAATGAAAAATTTGCATAATTAATGATTTTAGGTAAACAGGTTGTATCTTAAAAATGCAGGCTTCAAATTTCGTATAATATGATACATATATCAACCATAATAATACGCACCTGTCCTATGAAGTTTGTTGCTACAACTTTTACCTTTAATGAGTATTTTGAATAATGAACGATATTCAGTAATTAAGCAGTATCATACACGCTTACATACATTAACCTAAGAAAGCACGCTTGTCCAAAAACAAAGCCTGTTACTATTGTTTTTTTTAATTTAATGAGTTATTTGCATAATTAGTGATTCCCTTACAGGAGGCATTCAGTTTAAATCTGGTAATTACTGTAGTAGTTGAGCAAGTTGTGAGAAGCTCGCCTGTCACGTCACATCACTTGTCAATGGACTCTGGGTCGGATCACCCGCTTTCTACCGAAAATCTTGAACAGACCTTGTCTATTTTTAACAATAGCCATTTAAAAGTATACAAGAATACATCTATTTTGCAAAATTTGTAAATTTTGGGCGAAAAACCGGGCCGAAATTTCCGACCTCAGCGGGGGTCAAGTATTGTTCACGAAATCGCCGAAAAATCACAGTAATCCTATCAATAATTCCGAAATCGATTCTTCTAGCACGGAGGGAGAAATATCAGTCGAGATTTTCGCTTTTGAAGTATCCAAAATCATGAATTGTTGTGAAAGTTACGGCGAGTTGAAAATGCCCCAAAATACGGCTGGTGAGCACTGAGCCAGCCACCATTGTGAACGTACCACACATGAGGCTACACACATCAAAGTGTACACAATAGGGGCTCACTGCGTAATGATCAGCTTTCACAGTTGTTTTTACCCATCATGCTCTGCACCCCTTCCAGCCTCCTCTGGACTACACGGCGTCAAACGTGATTACCGGTAATGCCTGGCATGTTGATTTTGACAAGAAGCGTAATACAGAGACTGTGATATATAGTGGTCGTGTCAAGAAGTCCTATTGTGTAAGGCATTCGTAACTTAAAAGAGTTAGTCGCCTGTGACAAGGTGAGCTAACATAGACATGTCCATGAGGGACTGAACTACGTCATTTTAACTGACGTGTCAAACCTAAAGGAACTACTTAGTCAGGTGAGTTTGTTGTTTGCTTATATCTAAATGTGCAAACGAGTTAAAAAGTGCTCCGTGTCACATCAGTTTGGAAAAAGATTCCTTTCATTTCAGAAAATCAGTGAACTGCCAATGGAAAGAAAATGTGATAGATGAGGTTAAAATAAGTTCACGTCTATAGGAGGAAAACAAGCTGGGAAGTCTCTAATGTACTGATCAAGCAGTCGGTCATCGTACATATAGATAGACTTCATAACAGTTTGTTACTACAGGTAAATATTGTCATCACAAACGTACGCATGTGTTCATTTTTTTGGTCATAGTGTGAAGGACTGGACGCAAATGACAGAGCGGAGGGTTCAGACCAGAGTTTTTTGAGCGAAGGACCACCATTGTGTAATGCTATGCTTTTGTCTGTCTGTCTGCATACGTGTACGTAAACACACAATGGACATTTATTAGTTATTTGCATAATTAATGTTATTTTAGTAATTAGGCTATATCTTTAGAACACATCCGTCAAATTCCATATAATTTGGTTCATACGTAAACCATAACAAAACACATATGTCCTATAAACTTTGTTGTTTTAGCTTAAAGCTATACAGGATAATTTGCATAATTAATGAATTTCGGTAATTAGGCCATATCTAAAGAATGCAATACTTCAATTTCAATATAATTCAGTACATATGTTAATCATAGCAACGCGCATATGTCTTTCAAAGGTTGTTGATGCTGCTGACAGATGTAATTAATAATTTGCATAATTAATGGGTTTCGGTAATTAGGCTTTATATTAAGAATGCAAGCTTCAAATTTCATATAATTTGGTACATATATCATCCCAAATAATTCGCACCTGTCCTTTGAAGGTTGTTGATATAGCTTTTACTTTTAATGAGTAATTTGAATTAATGATTTTCAGCAATTAAGCTGTCTGGCTGGCTGGCTGGCTGCATGTGTGTTTGTTTGCTTGTTTGTCTGTCTATCTGTCTGTCTGTCTGTCTGTCTGTTTGTCTGTCTGTCTGTCTGTCTGCCTGTGCACAATATATCTGAAAACCTACTGCATAAATTCTAAGGAAACTTAGTACAAATCTAGGGCTGCATCCTAGTTCTAGTTAATATGCTAAATTGTGAGATTTTGTGCTTAACCTGGAGTAAAAATTTACAGAGTCGTGTATGCATTTTTTTCACTGGGTTTTGTGATATTTCTTAAATTTCTTGTGGAGTTGATAACATCACCAGCCCAGACCTCACTGCAGTAAAATAGGATTGGTCTGATAGTGGCATCAAACATTTGCAAATATAATTTAACTGGTATCTGGCCTTCTGAGAACAGATGTTGTTTTAATTCAAAACATGCTTCCAATACTATTTTGGTTAGATCTTGCTGAGCCTTGTTAAGTTTTCCTGTAAGGTTTAGTTTAATACCTAGATATATGTATAATGATACACTTTCAAGTTCACAGTTGTTTAGGTAGAATTTATATTGCTTTTTTGCAGGCGACGGGGCGTTAACTAGTAGAGGAAACGAATGCCTTTGTTGGTACTTGGCAACTACTATGAAGGTAATGTAAGATGTACACATACTTTAGCAAAGCCTCCAGCATATCGCTTACGAGTACGACTTGTACCCACCGATGTTCGTTCGATGTCAAAACTGGTATCACTTAAAGGGGTCACAGTTCGTTTACTAGTTACAGATTGATGATATGGTGGCCCACAGATAACACCACAAACTCTTCCTTTAAACAAAACTTTTTCAAAAGAACTATTAATACTTTGAATGAAATATTTGTTTCTCAAGAGTAAACTGTTATCACTTTGAACAACACTTTTGTTTCCAAAGAACAATCTTTTAATTCTTGAAAGGAAAAGTTTAGTAAACTTTTAATATTTTGTACAAAAACTTTATTTTCGATGAAAAACTTTTTTATTTCTTGAATGGAAACTTATTTTTCTAGAGTAAACTTTTAATATTTCGTACAAATACTTTATTTTTGATGAACAAATTTTTAATTCTTTAAAGGGAACTTTTATTTTTTATGAGTAAACTTTCAATCGTTTCAAACAAAAGTTTTTTTCTAAGAACAAACTTTTAATTCTTTATAGGGAAATTTTATGTTTCCAGTGTACACCTTTATTACTTTGTAAACAAAGATGTTACATCCAGAGAACAAACTTTTTAATACTTGAATTAAAATTTTGCTTCCCGAGAACATACTTTTAATAGTTTGAACGAACTTAACTGTGAACGACACCTTGGGGTGACATCAATGGGCTATGTCATGACAAATATCCCAAATGATAGTGATATTAGATATTAACACAAAGGCAGATTTACATAATTTGATATGCAGATCCTAATCATAATACTTAAGAATAATCATGTGATTACAATTATCCAACTGTATTACATTATATAATCAATTAAAAGCATGTTCTTGGAAAATATGTTTCGTACAAAGTATAAAAAGTTAGCTCTTCAAAAATAAAAGTTGTGTTCAAAGCAATAGAGTCTGTGGTGTCCCCTGTGGGCCACTATACAAGGCCGTGTACACATGAGATTATACACAATAGTGTAATACTGTAACACAACGCCATCTTATTACTCTTAAAGCATGTTCACACACGCACACACACACACACACACGCACACACACACACACACACACACATATATATATATATATATATATATATATATATATAACTCGGTGAGTATCAATCTGCTATAAGACAGTGCTCTATACCGCAGTGGCAGAGCGTAATAGTTTTGGTAGTACTGGAACTCTTTCTTGGGTGTAACTCGGAGTTTCACGCATATTGCGATCATCAGACACTCTGAGTGTCTGATGATCGCAATATGCGTGAAACTCCGAGTTACACCCAAGAAAGAGTTCCAGTACTACCAAAACTATATATATATATATATATATATATATATATATATATATATATATATATATATATATATATATATATACATACACGAAATTCGGTGTGTACTATAGGCTGTGGTAATTCGAACACCGTACCATTGTAGGTCACCGTGCTTTATTGACAGTGCTTCTGTATATATATATATATATATATATATATATATATATATATATATATATATATATATATATATATATATATATATATATATATATATATATATACATACACGAAATTCGGTGTGTACTATAGGCTGTGGTAATTCGAACACCGTACCATTGTAGGTCACCGTGCTTTATTGACAGTGCTTCTCGCTTGATCAGTCCACAAAAGATTGTATGCGTGTTTTCAATCTCATGTTCTACCCTATTATACATGTAAGTAGGCTACGAGCCGGGACTATCGGATACTGACCTCTCCCATTCTCCTTGTGGCAAAATAGCTAGCTCGATACTTTGTTAACGACGCTATGACTATTCACAACTTGTGTACATCGTGTATTGGGTATATGCGCTCCGATAGCTCCAACAATAGTGTAAGAGTTATCGGGGCGTACATTTCAAGATGTATATACCGAAACATCACTCTATGAATTTTGGGACTGGAAGTAAGGCTGGCGTCTCTAACTTCACATTTTTATTCGATATTATATTTACAGTTTCGAGACGTTATTAGCCCATGGCACAAATATATAATTGCATTTAAAGACACGAGTTTTTCCTTTGAGTAGAATTGAAACGTGCCATTTTAAATGTGTAGTGGGAACGGAGATTCCTGGAGGGCACATGAAACGGAACATTGGCAACAATATACATTGCGTTAAAACAACAAGGATGGATTTATATGTGGAGCGTTTGTATAAAAAATGACAGCATCCAGCAATTTCCCCCGAGATTGAAGACTTTGAATATTAAAATACTGACAAAGATTACTGCAATCGAGGTTTAATCCTTTACTATGGAACGATTTTCCAAAATAAAGGTTGTTGAGAAATTTATGCAAGACTCTTTCCATGTCAGTGATTAAATACTTCTGATGGGGTGACCAAACTTGTGGACAATACTCTAGTTGACACCGTACAAGCATTTTCAGAACAAACCATCTGATTATTCTTTTACGACCTAGTAGGTTCATTTTTATATGTCTCTCTCATAATTTCTTTCACTTCTACCACTTTACAGCTGCAGGGTCGTAAATGTTTCCACATTATCGTGTTGGTGAACGGTTTCCTTTTACTCGCTTTAGTATTCTACATGTCATCATGGAAGTACGCACCAACCACTGTTAAAGCTAGTCAACAACAAACCGTTGTTAACAAAGCTAGTCATCGACCAACCAGTCACACAGCTAATCACACAGTCGGTCTAGTAAAAGGAACCACTGCTAATCACGTGGCTGAGGAAACGGTGAAGGTACTTCGCTATGTAGAGGATAATAGGCTTTCAAATGTTGTCAATGCCACAATCAATCAACTGCATGGATACGTAGCTATAGCAGATTCACAAAAGGTGAGAAATGAAAATTGTGACTGGAATTATAGAAAATTACATCTACTATGGAAGCAATCTATGTGGGGGAGGGAGAACTTCCTTAGGGTTGTACCTCCACTAAACAGCTATGGTACTGTCACTTTAAAACTAGATAAAACCAGGCATGAAACGAAAGAGGTCCAGTTCTTTGGTCTGTCATTATAGATCGCATATTTTAGAAACAACTTCTAATTGTAAAACCAATTATGCAAATTGAAATAGTATTGGATTAAATCACACGGTCTACATTTTGCCAACAACTTTATACCTGCACTACCAACAACTGAGATATTGTTTTCACCAAGTAACCAAAGATATATTCACTAACAAGTGAAAAATGTCTTTTTTTACAAGTAAGTTAGTTACTTGTAAAAAAAAGACATTTTATCTGTTAATTAGTTGTGATAATTACCCATTATTGTTTGCCCGACTTAGATTTTATACAGCCATCGTGAATTTATCGGTATGGTGTATTTCTTTATATTTCATCAAGAAAATGACGAACATTGTCCGTGACTTAACAATTCTACTATATTTTCTGTTTTACTACTCGTCCTCTCTGATACCGTTTCTTATATTATTACTGTACACAAAATATTTGAGTCGCAAAATCTTGATAAAAAAAACAATAACCATAATTATATTGCAGCATCTGGAACACCCTCAATGTGGTGAGTGTGCCATTGTTAGCAGCTCTGGTCGAATTCTTGGTCAGAATGCGGCAGGAGAGATTGACCGGACTGATTGTGTTATGAGAATGAACGATGCACCTGTCAAAGGCTATGAACACGAAGTGGGCAGACGAACTACAATTCGGGTTATATCATTTGCCTCAATTGGGGGATTTGACCCTTCAGCATTATTCCACCCTTCTACGTCACCGGGTATTGTCATATTTTGGGTTTCACTCGAGCAGATGAGCCTAGACTACAATAGCAGTGCATTTTATACGATATCCGAGTACCAGAAGAGTTTTAGCCATATCAAATTCTACATATTTACAAACGAAAAGCTGAACGAAATGCAAAGCCGTTACGAAAAAGAAACAAGTTATAAAATGTGAGAAATTGCGTCATCTTTAAATTTTGCTTTCAGGTCATTCCATGTCAATGACTGCTCATGACGTTATCTCTATCACTGGGTGTGGTCTTTGGAGTGTTGTCTTTATTATTATTATTATTATTATTATTATTATTATTATTATTATTATTATTATTTACTTTATTGTCATGCTAAATTTACATGAAATTCGATGTACATTGGCAGGGGGAAAGGAAAGAACACACAGAGACTAATTCAACTTACTTTAATTAAATCTTACTTTTCCTTTCCCTCAATTTATTTGTGATGGCTATAATCGTATATTATTTTTTAATTCATTACAAAATATTTAAGTGGGGTTTGCTTGTATGGGGCATTTCTAACAGTAATGTAATGGTGCGTGGTAGTCAAATTGATTCATCTCAATTGCTCATTTTTTACTGAGGAGAAGTTATATATTGTGGCAATATGATGCATATAGTCAGTTTAAGTTCACAATTAGCAAGATACTGCCCATCCATAATTTACTGCGAAAAGGTGGCCAAAGAAACACTGAATGTGCTTTCAAGTAACACATGTATGTAGACACGTTTAACAAAAAAGATCTGTACAAAATTAACTTGGGCTACGCCTTTCCTTTTTTAACAAATGGACGCCAATTGATAAGGTTGGTTATATGTGTTTTATGTTTTGCTATTCCACAGCGGACATATATGGGCATCTACTGGCTGGTTTACTGTGATGTTTTCTCTTGAAATATGTGACAAGATTACGATTTATGGAATGTCCAATCCTTCTTTTTGTAGTTAAGGGTATCATCTATGATTACGGCAGCACCTATAATATGCAAATATCAGGATGTGTGTTATATTTGAATTGGCCATATTGTACTTAGTTTGTCCTACACCACAGAAATTGGCACGTATTTCATTGAAACATTGATTCAATAAGTTGTACTTATTTCATCCTACTTACACTAAAAAAAGTTGCAAATATTTATAACGTTAGTTTACCTTGATGTAATTATATCGGTTCCTTTCTCTTATTTTGCAGAGACCATCCTAATGATCAAACATGGCACCACTATTACAGTAAGCCCGGTTGGACAGAATGTGGATTCTACAATGTAAATGAGCGAAGGCGGAGAGATGCCCATAAGTTTAAAGCGGAAAGGAATGCATTTTTTAGGTGGAATAAATCAAAAGTGGCAAATATCACGTTTCGCCATCCCTCGTGGTGATCAAAAAATGTACCAAACACATCTATAGGATATATAATTATACAAAGATACAAAAAAGTAAATGAAGCAGTATATAACCTTTTTTTGTCTTTTATTGTCTTTTATTATTATTAATAATTGACTCCAGTGGGTAAATGATACAATGTCTTACTTGCAAATCAAAACATGTCAAATGAAAAAAAAGATGCAGGAACAAGTCAAAGCAGTATATAACCTTTCATGGTCTGGAGACAAGGAAAATACTGTAATCTATAAATGGAAACAAGACACAGTAATATGGTTCCCAGAACCACGTAAAACGTGTTTTTTCGAATACGGCTGTAATGGAATTCGTGAACTGCCAACAGACAAACACTGACTTCAATACCACACAAGTCTGTCCACGACCATGTCAAAGTCACAGAGAGAATATCTATAATATATGTCTATAATATTTATATATGACGGACTAAATGTCTTCTGAGAAGATTTCAGTTTAATTTATGAGGTTTTTCCTCATACAGTTAGACTGAGGTTCAGAAGTACTATAGGCATGGTAAAGCGTCTGTCTTGTTGTTTATATTCGTCTCTGTCTGACTCCGCGCAGCTTTCGCTGACAGCGGAGCTAAAAAGAAGGATGGGTAGGCATCTGAAAAGACCACTCAAATATGGAAACAGAGAGAGAGAGAGAGAGAGAGAGAGAGAGAGAGAGAGAGAGAGAGAGAGAGAGAGAGAGAGAGAGAGAGAGAGAGAGAGAGAGAGAGAGAGAGAGAGAGAGAGAGAGAGAGAGAGAGAGAGAGAGAGAGAGAGAGAGAGAGAGAGAGAGCTCGTGTCGTGTCATTTGTGTGCAATTATGTATTGGGTCGCACACACATTTTTTGTTTATTCGTTTACAACAGATTATCTTTTGAGTGTCTTTCATGATAATTTTGCTACGATGTAGGCTACGATGCATGCTTTCACAGTAGCTTTAGACTGTAAGATACGTCGTGACGTTACGCCCTCACCGGCCTCCTCTCACTTCAACCTCTCAACCTGTTAGGGGTTGGCCGCGGTTATTGGCCGATGTTTGAGGGCGCCCCGTCACGGCGTACCTTAAAGACTACAGTAGCTTAGGCTGTGAACATATCTGAGAAACTGAGAACGATGTAGCAGTATGCCGTTGTTACGATGGCTATAAATAAGTGCCTGGTACACCAAACTGCCAAGGTAAGACAGTATGTAATAACAGGTATAAATCCTTAAAGCGTTCAGTACTTTATAAGTAAATAATATTATTAATGTTCTATGTATAGTGTATATTAATAAAACTGTGTATTGTCATCTTTATACACTGGATAGTGATATCGAAAAAAAAGACCGAACAAGCAAACATGAAGGCTAGCGTGAATTGGGGATTACAATTTAGATGTGAAATAAGCTTTAAGCTGTCAGGTAGATCATAGCAAACGTTGGTCAACATCTACAACGAAGGTATGAACCCTGGCCCTGTAAGGTTGAAACGTATTTTTTACTTTGCTACGATAAATTTCCCATACATTTGCTAGATATTTAGTTTAACTAAATTACGTACGTTATCATAGACAATGTCATAATTTTGTAAGGGGCGCTTAAAGGTTGTTGTTTAGGCGATTTTTCATCCAATTCTTTTTGTAGAAATATTTTATAACTTTGTTTAAAATAACGTAATTGACTCAAAGCTTTCAGTGTTTGTCCCTTTAATATTCATCGTAACATTAAAAGCATTAAAGTATAGTTTGTTTACATTATGATGATATTTGATACTTGCAATATATATATATATATATATATATATATATATATAAATATATATATATATATATTTACACACATATATATATATATATATATATATATATATATATATATATATATATATATATATATATATATATATATATATATATCAGATGTTTTTTTTAAATCACATGTCATCATAAATAAAAATGTCGAAAACGTACTAGACAAAGTTTTGACATTTTGATCCAAATGCTTGCTATTATTCGTCAAAAAGGCAATTTTTGTTGTACCCTGTATCAAAACTATGTACCCAGTAGACTATACTGAGTGTCGTTAGAAAAAAAATATTATGGCCATCATCGTAGAATGATTTCGCCTCACTCTTAATTTGAACACAAATCAGTGCACGTGACGTCAATAATAATAATAATTAACTAATTAACTATTCATTTACAGTTATCAATGAATGTGACGGTGATATTGATGAGTGCGATCAACTATGTGTCAATACCAAAGGTAGTTACCATTGCGACTGCAACGATGGTTACGTTCTACATTCCGATGGTAAAACTTGCATGCAAGGTTATTACTGCCAATGTGAGGACGATGTCTGTCTTCCTAACGTTTGAACTGAACTGAAAATACAACGTTACCGTGGATTGTAACGTTTTTATCATTACTAAACATCTTCAAATCTATAGAAACATTATTATAATATATTTGAAAGCTTTTTGCTTAATTCGCTTTTAAACTTAAGATCAAAGATAGGCTCGCAGGACTAGGATTCAATTTGATTACGTGATTACCATATCTAAAAGGTATGATACAGAAATATTCAACACAACGTCAATTATGTTTTTAATTAATAAAGTAACTCTCCTGTACTCACGTGTGGTTTGTCTTCTGTGTGTAATTCCTGATGTTTAACGCAAAAGTCCCGTCAGACTTATTTCTGTCTTTAGTACACTCATTTTTAATCTGATTAAAATCCGATGTAGATGTCGGCTAATTTGTTCATTACTAGTTGACCTTCCTAGCATTTGCCTGAATTGACCTTCGTAGTACATGACTTTTATTGTGTACGTTTTTTATCCTGATCGCCTCCTCTATGCGATCAGGATAAAAACGTAAACATGTACCAAGGACGTCAATTCAGGCAAAATAACGAAGGTAAAATAGCAATGAACGATTAGCCGACATCTACATCGGATTTTAATCAGATTGACTCATTTTTATTGTGGCTATCAATCTACATATCACTGAGGATAAAATAACAGACTGAATCAGAATGACCATGAAAACAATATTCATAAAGCGAGAAAGTCGAAATATTACTTCTAAGATTTCACCATAAAATCAAGCTATCAATGGGTCATTGATAGGTTCAGCCGGGAGCCTTCATCGGCCACGGGTAGAGTATGCTCTAGGTCAAAAAAAATCTATACCTTCCACTAAACTTTGCAACGTTGTATACTCAGTCGATATTATACCTGTCAGTCAAATATTGCTGACTAAAAACATTAAAAACCCATACCATGATAACATTTTATACGTGTTTATGTGTTTACACTAGTAGACCGCCCGATAAACAATCGCATCACCGTTAATTAAGTTGACCTTGAAATTGACTATGACCCTTAGCTTGAATCGTAAAGGTCATATGATAACTGAGTTCCCTGTTCCCTAATATATATAAACATACTTTAATTATGATTATACAATTTCTGGGACGCGAGAAATGACGTTTTCAATGTTTTAGCATTCTTCAAAATGATGTCAATGTTACCATGGAAACCGTCGCCTGTGAGTTTGCGCAAGAGAATCCAGAGAGGCAACATCAATTCCCAGATAGAAGGCCTAGATGTTACTCTAACCAAACATACTGCTAAAATTTGTACTTCATGTTGGGCAATTTTTTTTTTTAAATGTCGCCTTGGAGCCCTGACTACATGAAAGCATACACATACATTGATGACAAAACTCTACCTTTATGTTACGTAGTTTTCAGGCCATATGAACTTGTTTATATTAGTTGCGACGGGAACTATTTACATTTTGCCCGTCTGTGTAATACAGAGACTGTGATATATAGTGGTCGAGTCAAGAAGTCCCATTGTGTAAGGTATTCGTAACTCAAAAAAGTCAGTCCGCCTGTGACAAGGTTAGCTAATATACGGGACTGAACTACGCCATTTTAACTGAAGTGTCAGACCTAACCTAAAGGAACAGATTAGTCCATGGGCATCGTGGCACAATAAAGCTAAGATTGCGATTAAAATAACAAAATGAAAATTGAGAGCGATTTCATACCCTGTCTTCATATGAATATGAGAGCGCATCCTCGTCCTTCTTTCAACACAACAAAATATCAACCGAATCGTCTGCTCGCGCTCGCGCTTCGTTTTGAAAGTGTGCCACCAACGTCGATGTAAGGTAAACCAGAAAGCTACCGTGTACGTACAACGGCGCTGGTACGGGGACATATGGTGTTATTCTACAGTGAGAAAGACTAGGTATTCTGGGGTTTCAAGTGTTCAAATTGATATTCTCGTTCAATCTGAAGATTATTACATCACAGGAAGGAGGTGAACACTGAACACACACATCAGTAAGCTTTATTTAAAAAATATAGTCACAATCGTCCGCTCACTTCACACCTGGCAATTTCACACACATACGTTGTTTGTACGCAGATTTGTATTACAATTTACATACTAGCTTTAATTGTTCCATGATGCCCATGATTAGTCAGGTGAGTTTGTTGTTTGCTTATATCTAAATGTGCAAACGAGTTAAAAAGTGCTCCGTATCACATCAGTTTGGAGAAAGATTCCTTTCAATCAGTGAACTGCCAATGGAAAGAAAATTACATGTGAGAGATGAGGTTAAATTAAATTCACGTCTATAGGAGGAAAACAAGCTGGGAAGTCTCTAATGTACTGATCAAGCAGTCGGTCATCGTACATATAGATAGACTTCATAATAGTTTGTTACTACAGCTAAAAACAAACGTACGGGTGTGTTAATTTTTTTGTCATAGTGTTAAGGAATGGACGCAAATGACAGAGCGGAGGGTACAGACCAGAGCTTTTTGAGCGAAGGACCACCATTGTGTAATGCTATGCTTTTGTCTGTCTGTCTGCATACGTGTACATAAACACACAATGGACATTTATTAGTTATTTGCATAAGTAATGTTATTTTAGTAATTAGGCTATATCTTTGGAACACATCCGTCAAATTCCGTATAATTTGGCACATATGTCCTATAGGGTAGGGTTTTTCATCTCTACAAGCCTGTTTCGTGAGTAAATCAGTCGTCAGGAGATGCTGATGGACTGAATATAACTCGTATAAAACGATTTATACGAGGTATATTCAGTACATCAGCATCTCCTGACGAGTGATTTACTCACGAAACAGGCTTGTAGAGACGGAAAACCCTACTTGATTTTTCTTCTACCCTCAACATACACTCCGCTCTGCGTGCAAACGTATCGAGCACTGTGCTACGGATAAATCTTACCACTGACTTCCTATATATATATTATATAACTTGGTGAGTATCAATCTGCTAAGACAGTGCTCTATACCGCAGTGGCAGAGCGTATATATATATATATATATATATATATATATATATATATATATATATACAAGTATTTAGTAGGTGTTTTTTACGACTTAATACACAATAGTTTACCACACTCTATAACCGATTATCGATTATTGCACGCTGTTTAATTATGAATACAATACACGGTGAATAATATATATATATATATATATATATATATATATATATATATATATATATATATATATATACGAAATTCGGTGTGCACTAGGCTGTGGTAAATCGAACTCCGTACCATTGCAGGGCACCGTGCTTTATTAACAGTGCTTCTCGCTTGATTAGTCCACAAAAAGATCGTATGCGTGTTTTCAATTTCATGTTCTACCCTATTATACATGTAAGGTAAGTAGGCTACTAACCGGGACTATCGGATACTGACGTCTCCCATTCTCCTTGTGGGAAAATAGCTAGCTCGATACTTTGTTAACGACGCTATGGCTATTCACAACTTGTACATCGTGTATTGGGTATATGCGCTCCGATAGCTCCAACAGCAGTGTAGGAGTTATCGGAGCGTATATTTCAAGATGTATATACATACTTTTAACAAACCAGCCCGAGGAAGTTGTGCTAGCCACACCGAAACATCACTCTATGAAATTTTGGACTGGAAATAAGGCTAGCGTCTCTAACTTTATATTTTTATTCGATATCATATTTACAGTCTCAAGACGTTATTAGCCCATGTCACAAATATACAATTGCATTTAAAGACACGAAAAAACGAGTTCTTCCATTTTAAATGTGTAGTGGGAACGGAGATTCCTGGAGGGTACATGAAGCAGAACATTGGCAACAATATACATTGCGTTAAAACAACAAGGATGGATTGGCATGTGGAGCATTTGTATAAAAAAAGACAGCATCCAGCAATTTCCCCCGAGATTGAAGACTTTGAATATTAAATACTGACAAAGATTACTGCAATCGAGGTTTAATCCTTTACTATGGAACGATTTTCCAAAATAAAGGTTGTTGAGAAATTTATGCAAGACTCTTTCAATTTTAGTGATTAAATACTTCTGATGGGGTGACCAAACTTGTGGATAATACTCTGGTTGATTCCGTACAAACATTTTCAGAACAATCCATCTGATGTACATTTTTACCAGTCCAACTATTATTATTGTACGACCTAGTAGGTTCATTTTTTATATGTCTCTCTCAGAATTTCTTTCACTTCTACCACTTTACAGCTGCAGGGTCGTAACTTTTTCCATATTATCGTGTTGGTGAGCGGTATCCTTTTACTCACGATCGCTTTAGTACTCTACATGTCACCATGGAAGTACGCACCGACCATTGTCAAAGCTAGTCAACAGCAAACTGTTGTTAACAAAGCTAGTCATCGACCAACCAGTCACACAGCTAATCACACAGTCGGTCTAGTAAAAGCAACCACTGCGCATCACGTGGCTGAGGAAACGGTAAAGGTACTTCGCTATGTAGAGGATAATAGGCTTTCAAATGTTGCCAATGCCACAATCAAACAACTGCATGGATACGTAGCTATAGCAGACTCACAAAAGGTGAGAAATGGAAATTGTGACTAGAATTATAGAAAATAACATCTACTATGGAAGCAATCTATGTGGGGGAGGGAGAACTACCTTAGGGTTGCACCTCCACTAAACAGCTATGGTACTGTCGCTTTAAAACTAGATAAAACCAGGCATGAAACGAAAGAGCTCCTGTTCTTTGGTCTGTCATTATAGATTGCATATTTTAGAAATAACTTCTAATTGTAAAACCAATTATGCAAATTGAAATATATCGCGCATCACTTGATTAAATCATACGTTCTACATTTTCCAAACAATTTTATACCTGCACTACCAACAACTGGGATATTTTTTTTACCAAGTAACCAAAGATATATTCACTAACAAGTGGTTAGTTAATTGTAAAAAAAAAAAGACATTTTATCTGTTAATTAGTAGTGATAATTACCCGTTATTGTATACGCTACTTGGATTTTATACAGCCATCGTGAATTTATCGATATGGTATATTTCTTTATATTTCATCAAGCAGGTGACAAACATTGTCCGTGACTTAACAATTCTACTATATTTTCTGTTTTATTACTCGACCCCTTTGATATCGTTCCTTATATTATTACTGTAGTACACGAAATATTTGAGTCGCAAAAATATTGCACAAAAAAACAATAACCACAATTATATTGCAGCATCTGGAACACCGTCAATGTGGTGAGTGTGCCATTGTTAGCAGCTCTGGTCGAATTCTTGGTCAGAATGCGGCAGGAGAGATTGACCGGACTGATTGTGTTATGAGAATGAACGATGCACCTGTCAAAGGCTATGAACACGAAGTGGGCAGACGAACTACAATTCGGGTTATATCATTTGCTTCAATTGGGGTATTTGACCCTTCAGCATTATTCCACCCTTCTACGTCACCGGGTATTGTCATATTTTGGGTTTCACTCGAGCAGCTGAGCCGAGACTGCAATAGCAGTGCATTTTATACGATATCCGAGTACCAGAAGAGTTTTAGCCATATCAAATTCTACATATTTACAAACGAAAAGCTGAACGAAATGCAAAGCCGTTGCGAAAAGGAAACAGGTTATAAAATGTGAGAAATTGCGTCATCTTTAAATTTTGCTTTCAGGTCATTCCATGTCAATGACTGCTCATGACGTTATCTCTATCACTGGGTGTGGTCTTTGGAGTGATGTCTTTACGTGTGGATTAATTAAATCTTACTTTTCCTTTCCCTAAATTTATTTGTGATGGCTATAATCGTATATTATTTTTTAATTAATTACAAAATATTTAAGTGGGGTTTGCTTGTATGGGGCATTTCTAACAGTAATATAATGGTGCGTGGTAGTCAAATTGATTCATCTCAATTGCTCAATTTATACTGAGGAGAAGTTATATATTGTGGCAATATAATGCACATAGTTAGTTTAAGTTCACAATTTGGAAATATACTACCCATCCATAATTTACTGCGAAAAGGTGGCCAAAGGAACGTCTGAATCAAAATCAACACCAAATGCACTTTCAAGTAACACATTTATATAGACATGTTGGAATAGAAGGAATCGGATGAGCTAGATCTGTACAAAATTAACTTGGGCTACGCCTTTCCTTTTTTAACAAATGGACGCCAATTGATATGTGTTTTATGTTTTGCTATTCCACAGCGGACATATATGGGCATCTACTGGCTGGTTTACTGTAATGTTTTCTCTTGAAATATGTGACAAGATTACGATTTATGGAATGTCCAATCCTTCATTTTGTAGGTAAGGGTCTCATCTATGATTACGGCAGCTCTTGTGATATGCAAATGTCAGGATATGTTTTGTACTTATTAGTTTGTCCTACACCACAGAAATTAGCACATATTTCATTGAAACATTGATTGAATATGTTGTACTTATTTCATACTACGTCCACTACAAAAAGTTGCAAATATTTATAACGTTAGTTTACCTTGATGTAATCATATCGGTTCGTTTCTTTTTTTTTTGCAGAGACCATCCCAATGATCAAACATGGTACCATTATTACAGCAAGCCCGGCAGGAAAGAATGTAGTTACTACAGTGTAAATGAGCGAAGACGGGGAGATGCCCATAAGTTTAAAGCGGAAAGGAATGCATTTTTTAGGTGGAATGAATCACAAGTGGCAAATATCACGTTTCGCCATCCCTCTTGGTGATCCAAAAATGTACCAAACACATCTGAAGGATATATAATTATACAAAGATACAAAAAAGTAAATGAAGCAGTATATAACCTTTATTTGTCTTTTATTGTCTTTTATTATTATTAATAATTGACTCCAGTGGGTAAATGATACAATGTCTTACTTGCAAATCAATACATGTCAAATGAAAAAAAAAGATGCAGGAACAAGTCCAAGCAATATTTAACCTTTCATGGTCTGGAGACAAGGAAAATACTGTAATCTATAAATGGAAACAAGACACAGTAATATGGTTCCCAGAACCACGTAAAACGTGTTTTTTCGAATACGGCTGTAATGAAATCCGTGAACTGCCAACAGACAAACACTGACTTCAATACCACACAAGTCTGTCCACGACCATGTCAAAGTCACAGAGAGAATATCTATAATATATGTCTATAATATTTATATATGACGGACTAAATGTCTTCTGAGAAGATTTCAGTTTAATTTATGAGGCTTTTCCTAGTACAGCTAGACTGAGGTTCAGAAGTACTATAGGCATGGTGAGAGAGAGAGAGAGAGAGAGAGAGAGAGAGAGAGAGAGAGAGAGAGAGAGAGAGAGAGAGAGAGAGAGAGAGAGAGAGAGAGAGAGAGAGAGAGAGAGAGAGAGAGCTCGTGTCATTTGTGTGCAATTATGTAATGGGACGCACACACATTTTTTGTTTATTCGTTTACAACAGATTATCTTTTGAGTGTCTTTCATGATAATTGTGCATTTAACATAATGGAGTACTTTTAGATCATTTCTGGTTTGAAAAGCATGTTCCTGTGCGTACGATCCGAATTGACAGCATTGCTGTTTTCAAGTGAAAGAAAACTCATTGCAACAATAATATTGATCTCAAGATATTAGCCTCCGAATCTCATCCGTTCATGTTATTTTACAGTACAGATGTTCACACCATGATGAAACATGGTGTATTTTTGTGTTTTTCATCATGCACTATAAGTTTCACTACGAATGTTTCTTATCGTTTACATAATACAATACACGATTGTTATCGTTTCATCATCTTGTAGGCTACGATGCACATGCTTTCACAGTAGCCGCAGACTGTAAGATACGTCGTGACGTTTCGCCCTCACCGGCCTCCTCTCACCTCAACCTCTCAACCTGTTAGGGGTTGGCCGATGTTTGAGGGCGCCCCGTCACAGCGTACCTTACAGACTACAGACTAGTAGCTCAGGTTGTGAACATATCTGTGAAACTGAGAACGATGTAGCAGTATGCCATTGTTACAATGGCTATGAATTAGTGCCTGGTACACCAAACTGCCAAGGTAAGATAGTATGTAATAACAGGTATAAATCCTTAAAGCGTTCAGTAATTTATAAGTAAATAATATTATTAATGTTCCATTTATAGTGTATACTAATAAAGCTGTATGTTGTCATCTTTATACACTGGATAGTGATATCGAAAAGAATGACCGAACAAGCAAACATAAAGGCCAGCATGGATTGGGGATTACAATTTAGATGTGAAATAAGCTTTAAGCTGTCAGGTAGATCATAGCAAACGTTGGTCAACATCTACAACGAAGGTATGAACCCCGGCCCTGTAATCATTTTCGAACCACAGTCTTGTTACGAGACCTCGGATATTCGCTCGGAAGGTTACCGAACGATTGCCGGGGGAGTACCTCTTTAAAAGAAAGGACAAAGGTTGAAACGTATTTTTCACTTTGCTACGATAACTTTCCCATACATATGCTAGTTATTTAGTTTAACTGGATTACGTACGTAATCACGGACAATGTCATAATTTTGTAAGGGGCGTTTTAAGGTTGTTGTTTAGGCGATTTTTAATCCAATTCTGTTTGTAGAAATATTTTATAACTTTGTTGAAAATAACGAAATTGACTCAAAGCTTTCAGTGTTTGTCCCTGTAATATTCATCGTAACATTAAAAGCATTAAAGTATAGTTTTGTTTACATTATGATGATATCTGATACCTGCAATATATGTATCAGATTTTCCATATTTTGCAGACGGCAATTTACCTTTTTTTTTTTTTTAAATTACATGTCATCATAAATAAAAATGTCGAAATCGTACAAGACAAAGTTTTGTCATTTTGATCCAAATGCTTGATATTATTCGTCAAAAAGGCAATTTTTGTTGTATCCTGTATCAAAACTATGTACTCAGTAGACTACTGAGTTTCGTTAGAAAAAAAATGATTATGGCCATCATCGTAGAATGATTTCCCCTCACTCTTAATTTGAAAATAATTGTGGTCACAAAGAATACATTCGTATACAGGTGTACACAAATCAGTGCATGTGACGTCAATAATAATAATTAATTAACTATTCATTTACAGATATCAATGAATGTGATGGTGACATTGATGAGTGTGATCAACTATGTGTTAATACCAAAGGTAGTTACCATTGCGACTGCAACGATGGTTACGTTCTACATTCCGATGGTAAAACTTGCATGCAGGGTTATTACTGCCAATGTGAGGATGATGTCTTTCTTCCTAACGTTTGAACTGAACTGAAAATACAACGTTACCGTGGATTATGATTATCATTAATAAACATCTTCAAATCTATAGAAACATTATTATTATATATCCGAAAGCTTTTTTGCTTAATTCGCTTTTAAACTTAAGATCAAAGATAGGCTCGCAGGACTAGGATTCAATTTGATTACGTGATTGCCATATCCAAAAAAGGTATGATACAGAGATATTCAACACAACGTCAATTTTGTTTAATTAATAAAGTAAATCATTTGTACTCATGTGTGGTTTGTCTTCTGTGTGTGATTCCTGGTGTTTAACGCAAAAGTCCCGTCAGACTTATTTCTGTCTTTAGTACACTCATTTTTATCGCTGCTATCAACGTACATATCACTGGGGATAAAACAGCTGACTGATTTAGGGACCGGACAGAATTTACGGCGGGGGGGGGGCCTGGGGAGAAATTTGGGGGGCCATGAAAAAAATGGGAGGCTTGAAGGGGGGGGGGGCCATGAAAATTCTCATGGTTTGAAAGGGGGGGCCGCGAAATATTTTGTCATTGAAAAAAATTAATATGTTAGAAAATTTAGCATTGCATGAGATAGCACTTGATATCGCCTTTAATATTGAATGTCTACACTTTCATTTATGTATTAAAATGGAAGTGTACGTTTGTATGTACCTATTTAGTGAAGCATAAAAACACTACTCAAGATTAATTTGATACACCCTGAATTACTCTTATATACTCCAAGTTGTTCACACACACACACACACACACACACACACACACACTTACACACACACACATACATACATACATACATACATACATACATACATACATACATTTTAGCACTGTGGAAACAGGTTCAGTGTGTAATTACCATCAAGGATACATACATACATATATATATATATATATATATATATATATATATATATATATATATATATATATATATATATATATATATATATATATATATAACTTAACACTGAGTTTCTATATATAAATAATATCATGAACCATACAGTTCTAACCCAAATATTTCGAAGAGACTGAGCTCCTCTTCATCGGTGGGTCTCCAGTTCTGTCAAACAAGTCAAGTTCTGTTGCACTGTCTTCAGTATTTAAAGTGCAACAGAACTTGACTTGTTTGACAGAACTGGACACCCACCGATGACGAGGAGCTCCGTCTCTTCGAAATATTTGGGTTAGAACTGTATGGTTCATGATATTATTTATATATATATATATATATATATATATATATATATATATATATATATATATATATATATATATATATATATATATAGGTGTTTTATTTCTTTCCTTGACACTATTCTTGAGTTTCACTCTCAGACTCACTAGAGTCTGAAGATGTGAGGCAAGACTTGTATTTCTTTCTATCTAAAACCAGTGAAATTAAACTATTTCCCTCCTCAGCATCATCAAATGCATCTATCTGTACTAAATATTGTAAAGCATTTAGATGTCTGCGTGGTGTTAAGTGTTTTTTCATCAGTGACTTTGCACTAAAGCAATGGAGAGGTATATGAATACTCTAGTCAATATACATGGTTGGGACCAGAGATGGTAAGAATTCCATAACCTGTACCAGACCCGGACAGTCCAATGCACTATCTTCCAGTTCCTAAGTGTCCAACTGTTGACAGTGAAGGAAAGCAGAGAGAGGCACATGACTGGCAACCCAGGTCAAATATCACAAGGAAATTCAGAAAGGATGAATTGACAATCAATAATAGGTGGAAGAATTTTCAAAATTATTTTATGTTGATTGCAAACATATTGAAGCATATGTTCAACACCTGCAAAACCTAAAGAATGTTCAAGAAATGAGAATGCGTACAAGGTTAAGTCAGAAAAAGAGAAGAAAATCAAGCCGTACCAGGACTATAATTGGCTTGACTTAGTTGTGCATGGAAAGTTAAGCTCTGTTCAGGTTGCTGAATTAGACAAGTACTTGAAATATCAGCAACTAAACATACATGGTAGGAAGGATGACATGTTGAAAGCTGTTACATGTGATGTGTTAAGAAGAACTTCAAGAGAGCAACAGAAGTCAGTGATTGAAAAGAACACAGGTGATGAAAGTGAAGAGGAACTGTGTGACAGTGAAGAAGGAGATATTGTTTTAGAAGAAATTCGTAGTGATAGTGACACCGATACATCAAGTACTAGTGACAGTGACAGTGAGAGTGAGAGTGACAGCGAATAAAATGGGTCTAGCCATCAAAAAGACCAGGATGGCTCCCTTATTGTTCAAACTAGATCAGGTAGACTGGCTGGATCATGGAAACTTGCCTTTATATAAATTCAAGATTATGAATAAAGGGATTGTATTGCAAAGGCTATTCATCATTGACACTGCACTTCAAGCTTAATGTGAATGGTTTAGAAAACTGTGAGTAATACTCATCTGATCACTGTACAGTGTATTGAATACAATTCTGAATTTGCTGTCCCCATCATGAAGACACAAATTCCTGACACTATAGGTTTAAATACGTATGGTTTTGGAACTGAAAGCATATTGATTACATCTAAGTATTCCACACATTCTGAATTTCTTTGCACTTTCATGAAGTCACAAATGTCTTACATTTACATGGGTATTGGTAATGCATTTGGTGTAATAGGAAAGTGAAAGCTATATTTGTCAGACCTCAGTGTGCATAAAATCCTTAGTTTGCTAGCACTTCATGACATCACAAATGTCTGACATTAGATAGTTATTGTGTTATGAGTATAAATAGATATTTGAATACACTATGTAGGTGATGTGATGTCCTTTTAATAGATACTCCCCACAAATGTCCCCACTACAGTTTTTCACAAATCACGCATGTGAATGTGTGTTTACTCTGTGTCTGTGTTTCTGTGTATGTATCAGTGAATGACAGTTAAAACCACCACATCAAATGCCTTGGTATTAAGTGATGACTACTTATGGTGTCTAGTTGGGAAATAAACAAGATTATACCACATGTGTATGATTACATGTATAGTCAAAATGTTTTTGTTTTTTTTGTTTTCTAAAAAACTTCCTCTACAACTACTAAGTTGTTTGGGCTGAAATAGTAACATAATAGTAGTACCAAAAGAAATATTACAGTTGTGCTACAGTAACAAAAAAAATTGTACTCTTTTTAGTTACTGTAGGGGGCAGGATATTGTGCACTTT
The DNA here is from genome assembly GCF_964340395.1 of Glandiceps talaboti. Classification (NCBI taxonomy): domain Eukaryota; kingdom Metazoa; phylum Hemichordata; class Enteropneusta; family Spengelidae; genus Glandiceps; species Glandiceps talaboti. The sequence goes on along the minus strand of NC_135551.1, from coordinate 17,461,129 downwards.
TTTTCTCTTTTTTTTTTTTGGGGGGGCCATGAAATTTTTATACTTTTGAAAGGGGGGGCTGTGAAATTTTGGTCACAGTGGATGGGGGGGCCAGGAAAAAAACCAAGTCAAAGATAATTTCTCCCCAGGCCCACCCCCTGCCGTAAATTCTGTCCGGTCCCTTAGAATGACCATGAAAACAATATTCATAAAGAGAGAAAGTCGAAATATTACTTCTAAGATTTCACCACAAAATCATGCTATCAATAGGTCAGTGATAGGTTCAGCGGAGCGCTCACCGGTCACCGGTAGAATATGCTCTAGGTTAAAGAAAAATCTATACCTTCCACTAAACGTTGCAACATTGTATACTCAATCGATATTATACCTGTCAGTCAAATATTGCTAACTAAAGACGTTAAAAACCAATACCATTATATTCATTTTATACGCGTTTATGTTTTTACACTAGTAGACCGCCCGATAAACAATCGCCTCACCATTAATTAAGTTGACCTTGAATTTGACTATGACCTTTAGCTTGAATCGTAAAAGGTCATGTGATAATTGAGTTCCCTGTTCCCTAAAATATATATAAACATACTTTAATTATGATTATACCAATACTGGGGCACGAGATATAACGTTTTTAATGTTTTAGCATCCTTCAAAATGATGTCAATGTTACCAGAGAGGCAACATCAATTTTCTGAAGGCCTAGATGTTACTCTAACCAAACATACTGCCAAAATTTGTACTTCATGCCGGGCAATTTTTTTTCAAATTTTCGCCATGGAGCCCTGACTATATGAGGGCACACATATAATACTGATGACGCAAATTCTACTATTATGTTACGTGACTTTCAGGCCATATGAACTTGTTTATATTAGTTGCAACGGGAAATAGTTACATATTGCCCGTCTGTGTAATACAGAGACTGTGATATATAGTGGTCGTGTCAAGAAGTCCCTTTGTGTAAGGCATGCGTAACTCAAAAGAGTTAGTCGCCTGTGACAAGGTTAGCTAACAAAGACATGTCCATGAGGGACTGAACTACGCCATTTTAACTGAAGTGTCAGACCTAAAGGAACTGATTAGTCAGGTGAGTTTGTTGTTTGCTTATATCTAAATGTGCAAACGAGTTAAAAAGTGCTCCGTATCACATCAGTTTGGAGAAAGATTCCTTTCATTTAAGAAAATCAGTGAACTGCCAATGGAAAGGATAAGGTTAAATTAAGTTCACGTCAATAGGACGAAAACAAGCTGGGAAATGTCTAATTTACTGATCAAGCAGTCAGTCATTGTACTTATAGATAGACTTCGTGATAGTTTGTTACTACAGGTAAATATTGTCATCACAAACGTGTGTTGATTTTTTTAGTGTAAATGACTGGACGCAAATGACAGAGCGGAGGGTACAGAGTCTACAGACCAGAGCTTTTTGAGAAAAGAGCTACCATTGTGTAATGCTATGCTTTTGTCTGCCTGTCTGTCTGTCTGTGTGTCCGCGTACGTGTACGTATGTATGTGTGTGTGTATGTGTGTGTGTGTGTGGATGTATGTATGTATGTATGTATGTATGTATGTATGTATGTATGTATGTATGTATGGATGGATGTATGGATATGTATGTATGTATGTATGTATGTATGTATGTATATAATGTGTATGTATGTATGTATGTATGTATGTATGTATGTGTGTGTGTGTGTGTGTGTGTGGACAGGATATCTCAAAAACTACTGATGAAACTTGCTACGTACGTATTTTACCTCCTGTAAGGGATTGTAATATTATTCTTCTGTTTGTCTGTCTGGCTGGCTGGCTGCCTCTGTGTGTGTGTGTGTGTGTGTGTGTGTGTGTGTGTGTGTATGTGTATGTGTCTGTCTGTCTGTATGTCTGTCTGTCTGCCTGTGCACACGATATCTGAAAACCTACTGCATAAATTTTAAGGAAACTTAGTACAAATCTTTCTTAGGGCTGCACCCTAGTTCTAGTTAACATTCTAAATTGTAAGATTTTGGGCTAACCTTGAGTAAAAATTTACAGAATCGTGTATGCATTTTTTTCACTGGGGTTTGTGGTATTTCTTAAATTTGTTGTGGAGTTGATAACATCACCAGCCCAGACCTCACTGCAGTAAAATAGGATTGGTCTGATAGTGGCATCAAACATTGGTATTTGGCCTTCTTATTAGAACAGATATTGTTTTAATTTAAAACATGCTTCCAATGCTATTTTGGTTAGATCTTGCTGAGCCTTGTTAAGTTTCCCTGTAAGGTTTAGTTTAATGCATAGATATATGTATAATGATACACTTTCAAGTTCACAGTTGTTTAGGTAGAATTTATATTGCTTTTTTGCAGGCGACGGGGCGTTAACTAGTAGAGGAAACGAATGCCTTTGTTGGTACTTGGCAACTACTATGAAGGTAATGTAAGATGTACACATATTTTAGCAAAGCCTCCAGCATATCGTTACGAGTACGACTTGTACCCACCGATGTTCGTTCGATGTCAAAACTGGTATCACTTAAAGGGGGTCAAAGTTCGTTTACTAGAGACAGATTGATGATACGGTGGCCCACAGATGACACCACAAACTCTTCCTTTAAACAAAACTTTCTCAAAAGAACTATTAATACTTTGAATGAAATATTTGTTTCTCAAGAGTAAACTTTTATCACTTTGAACAACACTTTTGTTTCCAAAGAACAATCTTTTAATTCTTGAAAGGAAAAGTTTAGTAAACTTTTAATATTTTGTACAAAAACTTTACTTTTGATGAACAATTTTTTCATTTCTTGAAAGTAAACTTATTTTTCTAGAGGAAACTTTTAATATTTTGTACAAATACTTTATTTTTGATCAACAAATTTTTTATTCTTTAAAGGGAACTTTTATTTTTTATGAGTAAACTTTCAATCGTTTCAAACAAAAGTTTTTTTTCTAAGAACAAACTTTTAATTCTTTATAGGAAAATTTTATGTTTCCAGTGTACACCTTTATTACTTTGTAAACAAAGATGTTACATCCAGAGAACAAACTTTTTAATACTTGAATTAAAATTTTGCTTCCCGAGAACATACTTTTAATAGTTTGAACGAACTTAACTGTGAACGACACCTTGGGGTGACATCAATGGGCTATGTCATGACAAATATCCCAAATGATAGTGATATTAGATATTAACACAAAGGCAGATTTACATAATTTGATATGCGGATCCTAATCATAATACTTAAGAATAATCATGTGATTACAATTATCCAACTGTATTACATTATATAATCAATTAAAAGCATGTTCTTGGAAAATATGTTTCGTACAAAGTATAAAAAGTTAGCTCTTCAAAAATAAAAGTTGTGTTCAAAGCAATAGAGTCTGTGGTGTCCCCTGTGGGCCACTATACAAGGCCGTGTACACATGAGATTATACACAATAGTGTAATACTGTAACACAACGCCATCTTATTACTCTTAAAGCATGTTCACACACGCACACACACACACACACACACACACACACACATACACACATATATATATATATATATATATATATATATATATATATATATATATATATATATATATATATATATATATATATAGTTTTGGTAGTGCTGGAACTCTTTCTTGGGTGTAACTCGGAGTTTCACGCATATTGCGATCATCAGACACTCTGATGATCGCAATATGCGTGAAACTCCGAGTTACACCCAAGAAAGAGTTCCAGTACTACCAAAACTATTACGCTCTGCCACTGCGGTATAGAGCACTGTCTTAGCAGATTGATACTCACCGAGTTATATATATATATATATATATATATATATATATATATATATATATATATATATATATATATATATATATATATATACATACACGAAATTCGGTGTGTACTATAGGCTGTGGTAATTCGAACACCGTACCATTGTAGGTCACCGTGCTTTATTGACAGTGCTTCTCGCTTGATCAGTCCACAAAAGATTGTATGCGTGTTTTCAATCTCATGTTCTACCCTATTATACATGTAAGTAGGCTACGAGCCGGGACTATCGGATACTGACGTGTCCCATTCTCCTTGTGGCAAAATAGCTAGCTCGATACTTTGTTAACGACGCTATGACTATTCACAACTTGTACATCGTGTATTGGGTATATGCGCTCCGATAGCTCCAACAATAGTGTAGGAGTTATCGGGGCGTACATTTCAAGATGTATATACCGAAACATCACTCTATGAATTTTGGGACTGGAAGTAAGGCTGGCGTCTCTAACTTCACATTTTTATTCGATATTATATTTACAGTTTCGAGACGTTATTAGCCCATGGCACAAATATATAATTGCATTTAAAGACACGAGTTTTTCCTTTGAGTAGAATTAAAACGTGCCATTTTAAATGTGTAGTGGGAACGGAGATTCCTGGAGGGCACATGAAACGGAACATTGGCAACAATATACATTGCGTTAAAACAACAAGGATGGATTTATATGTGGAGCATTTGTATTAAAAATTACAGCATCCAGCAATTTCCCCCGAGATTTAAGACTTTGAATATTAAAATACTGACAAAGATTACTGCAATCGAGGTTTAATCCTTTACTATGGAACGATTTTCCAAAATAAAGGTTGTTGAGAAATTTATGCAAGACTCTTTCCATGTCAGTGATTAAATACTTCTGATGGGGTGACCAAACTTGTGGACAATACTCTAGTTGACACCGTACAAGCATTTTCAGAACAAACCATCTGATTATTCTTTTACGACCTAGTAGGTTCATTTTTATATGTCTCTCTCATAATTTCTTTCACTTCTACCACTTTACAGCTGCAGGGTCGTAAATGTTTCCACATTATCGTGTTGGTGAACGGTTTCCTTTTACTCGCTTTAGTATTCTACATGTCATCATGGAAGTACGCACCAACCACTGTTAAAGTTAGTCAACAACAAACCGTTGTTAACAAAGCTAGTCATCGACCAACCAGTCACACAGCTAATCACACAGTCGGTCTAGTAAAAGGAACCACTGCTAATCACGTGGCTGAGGAAACGGTGAAGGTACTTCGCTATGTAGAGGATAATAGGCTTTCAAATGTTGTCAATGCCACAATCAATCAACTGCATGGATACGTAGCTATAGCAGATTCACAAAAGGTGAGAAATGAAAATTGTGACTGGAATTATAGAAAATTACATCTACTATGGAAGCAATCTATGTGGGGGAGGGAGAACTTCCTTAGGGTTGCACCTCCACTAAACAGCTATGGTACTGTCACTTTAAAACTAGATAAAACCAGGCATGAAACGAAAGAGGTCCAGTTCTTTGGTCTGTCATTATAGATCGCATATTTTAGAAACAACTTCTAATTGTAAAACCAATTATGCAAATTGAAATAGTATTGGATTAAATCACACGGTCTACATTTTGCCAACAACTTTATACCTGCACTACCAACAACTGAGATATTGTTTTCACCAAGTAACCAAAGATATATTCACTAACAAGTGTAAAATGTCTTTTTTTACAAGTAAGTTAGTTACTTGTAAAAAAAAAGACATTTTATCTGTTAATTAGTTGTGATAATTACCCATTATTGTTTGCCCGACTTAGATTTTATACAGCCATCGTGAATTTATCGGTATGGTGTATTTCTTTATATTTCATCAAGAAAATGACGAACATTGTCCGTGACTTAACAATTCTACTATATTTTCTGTTTTACTACTCGTCCTCTCTGATATCGTTTCTTATATTATTACTGTACACAAAATATTTGAGTCGCAAAATCTTGATAAAAAAAACAATAACCATAATTATATTGCAGCATCTGGAACACCGTCAATGTGGTGAGTGTGCCATTGTTAGCAGCTCTGGTCGAATTCTTGGTCAGAATGCGGCAGGAGAGATTGACCGGACTGATTGTGTTATGAGAATGAACAATGCACCTGTCAAAGGCTATGAACACGAAGTGGGCAGACGAACTACAATTCGGGTTATATCATTTGCCTCAATTGGGGGATTTGACCCTTCAGCATTATTCCACCCTTCTACGTCACCGGGTATTGTCATATTTTGGGTTTCACTCGAGCAGCTGAGCCTAGACTACAATAGCAGTGCATTTTATACGATATCCGAGTACCAGAAGAGTTTTAGCCATATCAAATTCTACATATTTACAAACGAAAAGCTGTACGAAATGCAAAGCCGTTACGAAAAAGAAACAAGTTATAAAATGTGAGAAATTGCGTCATCTTTAAATTTTGCTTTCAGGTCATTCCATGTCAATGACTGCCCATGACGTTGTCTCTATCACTGGATGTGGTTTAGGGAGTGTTCTCTTTACGTGTGGATTAATTAAATCTTACTTTTCTTTTCCCCAAATTTAGTTGTGATAGTTATAATCGTATATCATTTTTAATTGATTACAAATTAAATATTTAAGTGGGGTTTGCTTGTATGGGGCATATCTACCAGTAATGTAATGGTGCGTAGTAGTCAAATTGATTCATCTCAATTGCTCAATTTTTACTGAGGAGAAGTTATATATTGTGACAATATGATGCATATAGTTAGTTTAAGTTCACAATTAGGAAAGATACTACCCATCCATAATTTACTGCGAAAAGGTGGCCAAAGGAACGTCTGAATCAAAATCAACACCGAATGCGCTTTCAAGTAACACATGTATATAGACACGTTTAATAAAAAAAATATGGAATAGAAGGAATCGGATGAGCTAGATCTGTACAAAATTAACTTTGGCTACGCCTTCCTTCTTTAACAAATGGACGCCATTAGGGAACTTGCAAACCCACCATGTTGAATGTTGCATCATGGGAAATGTGATAATACATACTAATCAATTAGTATTGTAAACAGTGTTGTTAAAGTGTTTATAACCACAAATGTTCAATTCATATTTAGCTTGCCCAGTGTGGGAGGTTTATTTCATCGGTAGCTCCAGATATGATATTACGATAACCACAGATAATCCCATAGTCCTTTGCGTCTGAGCATGCTTAGTCTGGATTGCAAGTTCCCTATTAATAAGGCTGATTATGTGTTTATGTTTTGCTATTCCACAGCGGACATATATGGGCATCTACTGGCTGGTTTACTGTAATGTTTTCTCTTGAAATATGTGACAAGATTACGATTCATGGAATGTCCAATCCTTCATTTTGTAGGTAAGGGTCTCATCTATGATTACGGCAGCTTCTATGATATGCAAATGTCAGGATATGTTATATATTTGAATTGGCCATATTGCACTTAGTTTGTCCTACACCACAGAAATTGGCACATATTTCATTGAAACATTGATTCAATATGTTGTACTTAGGTACGTGCACTACAAAAGTTGCAAATACTAGTATTTATAACGTTGTTTACCTTGACGTAATCATATCGGTTCCTTTCTTCTTCTTTTTTTGCAGAGATCATCCCAATGATCAAACATGGTACCACTATTACAGCAAGCCCGGCTGGACAGAATGTAGATACTACAATGCACATGAGCGAAGGCGGAGAGAGGTCCACAAGTTTAAAGCGGAAAGGAATGCATTTTTTGGGTGGAACGAATCAAAAGTGGCAAATATCACGTTTCGCCATCCCTCGTGGTGATCAAGAAATGTAACAAAGCAATCAGTTTTGAAATATATAATTATGCAAAGATACAAAAACAAAAATGAATCAGTATATAACCATGGTCTGGAGACAAAGAAAATACTGTAATCTATAAATAGAAATAAGACACAGTAATATGGTTCCCAGAACCACGTAAAACACTGTTTTTCGAATACGACTGTAATGGACTCCGTGAACTGCCAACAGACAAACACTGACTTCTATACCACACAAGTCTGTCCACGACCATGTCAAACTCACAGAGAGTAGTCTATAATGTGTATTTATGACGGACTAAATGTCTTCTGAGAAGATTTCAGTTTAATTTATGAGGCCTTTCTTAGTAAAGCTAGACTGAGGTTCAAAAGTACTATAGGCATTGTCTTCGTCTGTCTGACTCCGCGCAGCTTTCGCTGACAGTGGAGCTAAAAAGAAGGATGGGTAGGTATCTGAATAGACACTCAAAAATAACAACAAATATATTCAGCAAAAAAGACCACATCGGTCGAATGATGGTGTGTATTCTAAAGATACAAATCAGAAATACCTAAAGAAATCATCCCATGTTTGCCTAGCAACATTGTACAGCAGTCCAAAGTTAACTGGCCAAAGTCAATTTGGGTATTAAAATCTGCATGAAATGTACAAGCGTCAGCACATCTCCTTGATTAAAGGGGACGATAAATACATCTACGAAATGGCAGTAGACGAGGAAGTGTCAATAACCTTCGATTCGCCAGACAAATTCTACACAACATCTAAACAGCAGCTGCTGCAGCAATATCAATCCGAGTTTAAAGCGAAATCTTCACATGGAAGAGTGACTCCAGAGGCAGGGAAAGTAAAGCATGGTGTATCGTCCACTTACCTCAACAATCACAAGATTGACGATAATCTGAGATCATATGTCACCCTGTACTATCCAGAGTCTTTCACTAAATCATGTAAAATATGCAATCATCCCACCGAAACAGTATGACACATTTTGAATGGCTGTACGAAATTTCAGAAACTATACCAACAAAGACACAATAGAATAGTTGATTCAATCTTCGGTAAAATCGTGAACAGTAATCCTGGCAAGGAGACATTTAAAGATACTGTTTTAAAACCTGAAATGTTTGATGCCCATATGAGAACTTTTGAACATCAGCATAAACGACCAGACATTACTATCATCGATAAACAGAACAAACATCCAATATTAGTTGAAGTGTCCATACCCTTTGATGCACATATTTCATTATGTTTTCAGAAGAAGTTCGACAAATATTTTCCACTCTCACTAGAAATAAACACCACAAACTTTCGTTCAGAAATAATAGTTATTGTCATTGGAAGTCTCGGAAATGTACATCATAAAGTCATAAGTGGTTTGATCAAAGCTGGAATTCCAAATCCATCACCAAATATTGTAGTGTAAGCTCGATAATACGTTCTTACAAAAATTGGAGATTAAGATGTAGGTACCATAACAACCAGATATCGCGTGAACGTTTGTCATAAGTGACCAAGAGAAACTCATTCACTAGTCACTGTGATTTCCTGCAAGGTATTGTATGTGTATTCTGTAAAGGAATTATGTAAATACTTTACCTGTACATGCTATTTTCATGTAAGTTGGAAATAAATGAATTTGATATGTATGTATGTATGTATGTATGTATGTATGTATGTATGTATGTATTTATGTATCTATGTATTTATGTATGTATGCGTGTTTGCGTGTTGCGTGTATGTGCGTGCATGCGTACATGCGTGGATGCATGTGTGCATGTATGTATGTATGTATGTATGTATGTATGTACATGTATGTATGTATGTATGTATGTATGTATGTATGTGTGTATGTATGTATGTATGTATGTGTGTGTGCGTGTCATTCTCTATAAGTACATTTTTTCATTTGTAGATGATACTACATGTATGTGGTTCGCCTTGAAATGCACTGATGCTGAATAATGACAAATTCCTTGTTTTGCCGAACGAACATGTTCTGCAGATCGATCCCAAGGCTTAGTGTAGTCGAATCTATATATAAGGGTAACAATTTAAGACATGTTATACAACATACAATATGCGAAAGTACGGAATAAAGTTCAGCAATCACACTGGCGCCACACCCCTTCCCCCTAAACGAACGAAGTTCGCTTGTTGAGCTTGTGTGACATTGTACGATTTTTGTGAACATGATCTTCACGTTTTGGTTTAGCTTATTGCTTTCAAAACTTACACTTTACAAATATTGCAAAACAATAATTGTTATACAGGGTTTTTGGAATGTTGCATTTTTTATCAGGAATGTTGCATTTTATCACATCGCAATATAAAAAATTGTAAGAATTCAAAATAAAAACATAGCATAGTATATACATGTAGTATATACTATAGTATAGTATAGTATAGTATAGTATACAATACTATACTATATACTATACTATATTATATACTGTACAATACTATACTATACTATAATATTATTCTATACCTATACTATAGTATATGTAGTATAGTATATAGTCTAGTATAGTATAGTATAGTATAGTATAGTATAGTATAGTATAGTATAGTATAGTATAGTATAGTATATAGTATAGTTTAGTATAGTATAGCATAATATAGTACAGTATATAGTATATAGCATAGCATAGCATATAGTATATAGTATAGTATAGTGTAATATAGTATAGTATAGTATAGTATAAAATGCTATACTATATACTATACTATACTATATTATATACTGTACAATACTATACTATAATATTATTCTATACCTACACTATAGTATATAGTATAGTACTAGAAGACCGATTTTTGAATAAGAAGACGGACACTTGAATTAGAAGACCGATTTTGAATTAGAAGACCGACACTTGAATCAGTCTAAGACCGATTTGTCGTCTTTGGCCATGGTAGTTTCTTGCTACATTTTATCCAAATGATATGAAATAATGGTCGATGCAGGCATCAAATGCTGACATCAAACCTTTGACGCCCGCGTGTCTGCGTCAAGTTGCTGTATGTTTGATTAATATTAAATATTTTATTTCATATCAAATAGACGAAATATAATAAGAAATTGACATCTTGTTGTCTTGCTTGGTGTAGAACACGTAGTTCCATCGCTGTATCAAACAGAGCGGTGGCTGGTAACTTGAAACGGACTGTACGTTACGTTGAAACGAATAACAAGATTTATAGAGTTGACGAGAGGTCCAAATTTATAATGCCACTTGAGGTGTTGATCCAGTTATTTACGTACGTTAAAAAATCCCCTGTCTCTCCCTTCTCACTAGAATGACATAATCCTCTATTTTGGTACTTGAAATCAACAAAATTCTCTATAACCATGACGTCATTCGGAAATTAGGAGTCCGATAACATATCTATTTCCTGGTCTTCTGCGCGTAACGCTAAAGTGCACGTGGAGTTCCGTTCTATTATTCTCATCTGTTCTGTTATTTTCTAGTCTTGCATTATATAATCAGAACTTAGCCATATCTACCAATATGACAGGTCTATTGTAGACTACCACATTCTATGTGATATAGACAAGTATTTTACAGTAGCTCAGATTGTATACCAATTCGAGCATTCTATCATAATTAATGGTATTACATTGGGTTCGGTTCTTTTCTGATCTAGTTTAGTCTAGTCAAATATATTCTAGTCTAGCCAGACTATAGTGCAAAATAAAATTATATTTTCTATTTTTTATTCATCCTAGTATTATTATTCCGTTGCATAACATTCGGCTGTGTTCTATTCTGTTCTAGTCTAGCCTAATCTGGTATAATCTAGTCAAGTCTAGTCGAGTCTAGTCACTTACGTCTAGTTTATTCTATTGTGGTTAGATCTAGTCAAGTCGAGTGGTCTAAGCTACTGTGAAATAGTCTACTCTGGTTAGTCTACTCTAGTCTAGTCTAGTCTAGTCTAGTCTAGTCTCATCTACTCTAGTCTAGTCTAGTCTGATCTAGTCTAGTCTAGTCTAGTCTAGTCTAGTCTGATCTACTCTAGTCTAGTCTAGTCTAATTTTCTCTAGTCTAGTCTAGTCTAGTCTAGTCTAGTCTACTCTACTCTACTGTACTCTACTCTAGCCCAGTCTAGTCTAGTCTAGTCTATTCTTATCTTCTATTCTTCAGATTGAAAAGAAAAGAAAAGGAAAGAGTTTGGTGAATATACTGTGACTTTAAGATTTATATTCTGTAGGTTATTGTCCACACTATATTTCCTTGTACAGCTAGGCACGAATTCGTATTTTTGGACTCTATCCAGTTTCACCTCTGTTTATTGGCCGTAATAACCCTAAATCCAATTTTAGACTCTTAAATCTACGTGAGTTATGCACCAATAAAACCATGCTGCCGGATTTAAAGCAACTGCTTCACCAGCCACGGACAGTTGGGTAAGTTTACACTTCTCCGTTAGTCGTCCAAAAAAAGCCATCCTCGTAGACCAGTAATAGTGCATGTAAGTTTAACCATACACTTTCCATATCAATGTCATTCCGTTGGTTTGAAAACCATTACAACTGAAACCAGTTTACCTCAGTGGAACAGAATCATATAGTCTAACTCAGCGAAACTCCTACTTAACACTGTTATATCCATCGTCTCGCGTGCAACAAAAGTCTTACCAACACTGTTTTGTGAGCTACATTTCGGTAATCAGGATTACAATGTAACAATTATACATTAAACATATTCGAATCAGATGAGAAAATGTGTCAATGTAAGAAGTTCTATTTTCTGTTAATATATATGACAAGTTTTCTTTTTTATTTGACAGCCAGCACTACAATTCTGTGTACAACTATGAAGACGTCTACCTTGCTCGCTTGCCTTATTCTGTGTATATTGTTCATTATACCGGATTTTGCAGACGGTTTCTTCTGGCGTCGTAGACGTCGTCGTTGCACTACGTGTACAGTCAGTGGGTGGAGTTCCTGGGGCTCGTGTTCGGCACCGTGTGGTCACGGCGGAAGGCAAAGTCGTACACGACATGTAACTAGAACGGCCAGTTGTGGGCCTTGCAACTACGCTTTGTCGGATACTCGAGTGTGTAACAACCCAGGATGCCATGGACGTGGTATGCCGTTGGTGAGATCATGTGCATGTTCTTCTGGCTGGACGGGTACTTGCTGTGAATTTGGTATGTACAATTACACGAATCTAAGATTGTCAAAAATCTTTGATAAACGTCACAAAATACGTCATACGTCATATGTAAAATGTAAAATGATTACACATCAATCAATTCTAATATTAAATCGTCTCAAATCTGTTGTACATATTTTGAACAAAATTCCTAGAATGCGGACGTATGCAATTTGCCTCTGAACAGTGGATAAAAGTTTACATCCGGGCGATCTGGAGGTATGCACACACATAAAAAACTATATTCAATCGAAACAAGGATTTTAAGTCTCTTCTAAACATTCGACAAGTCAACTGTAGTTCAATAAGTCAACAAAATAGTTCAACAACAGAATCAATGGCTAAATCAATAAATTCCCTTTTTTTCAAACGAATTGTTCTCATGTACCATATGATCACATGACAAGGAAATATTTTTAAAGGAACCATTGTATGTATGTTGATAGACTTAAATTCATTTTGTTATATTAATACACAAAAAATTCAAGTTTACGATAAATATAGATATACTAATCATAATATTACTTTGTTATCTTTGAAGACAAAGACGAATGTACTTTGGGTACCCATGACTGTGAACAAGTGTGTAAGAACACCCCTGGTAGTTGGGAATGTGATTGCTACATTGGATACTCCGTCAGTGAATGTTCTCCGAACTCATGCACAGGTAATCTAAGGTGACAATACAAGTATACCTCACACAAGCCAAGTAGCAAACGTTCGAAAACAACTTTGTTGAATTTATACTCTGGTCAACTACGTCATGAGAATGTGCGTCTACGTCACTGGTTCTGCGATACTCGAAATATGAAATGTTCAAAATCGCCATTATTTTCCTTATCAATTCATGACATATACTTGCAGAGGTATGATCATATCATACCCCAAACATATGTACATGTATTTCATTCAACCGGAAATAAGGGCTTTTTGTCACTACTCGTCTTTCTACTCGTAGTAACAGTGTCACTTAGATCATTCACATTTGCCTTGGTTGAACAAAGGAGTTTATAGATGAGATATATTTAAATATACCACTACCACTAAATAAACATGAATGGCGTAGATTTATGTGATTAGTCAGAGTTTTTATTGCATGCAAACTATAAAAAAACTTGTAAAGTGACTTACTTACACTCTAACCTTTGAACTTTGGCCAGATATCAACGAGTGTGCTGATAACCATGGTGGTTGCAGTCAGATTTGTACAAACATTGATGGAACTTACGAATGCTCATGTGTTGAAGGATATGAACTCCAAGATGATGACAAGACGTGCTCAGGTAAGGCCTATTAAAAAATATTGTGTGGTTTCGATTACGCTCAATTTTAGAATAGGTGGCTAGGTATATTTTTTATTTCATTTTAATATACTTTTTTCATGTGTGAGTGTCTTGTTCAGGTTTTCCATAGTTTTCCAAATGGTCTCAGTGTTGTTTATTTCTTCCTATCAGATGTACAGCCATTACAGATTGGAAGAATAGCTTTATATTGTCTTTTTAAGTTGAAGCCAGTTTCCGCATCCACTATTTCTCGTGAGACTTCACAATTTTTGCAATTTTTTTTCTCGAATATGTAAAAAAGATATTAGGATCGGCAGTGACAAACTAGGTGGGGTCGGATAACCGGAACCAAACAATTATTTTTTTAGGCCTAAGAGAAATTGCTATTTTGTCTACAATATACTGCGGCCTTCATTATTTAGCTTCTCTATTTCCGTACATCAAGCGACTTAAAAAAAATCAATTTACCTGTAAATTATATTTAATTTCTTGCAGATGTTGACGAATGTAGCACTGAACAATCACCCTGTCATCAAATATGCATTAATGCCCATGGTGGATATATCTGTCAATGTAATGATGGATACAATCTTGAAGATGACGGTATTACATGCTCTGGTATGTTGAAATTGTGTGGTTATTTTTTATTATTTGTTCGTTTATTTATTTATTTATTCGTTTATTTGTCTATTTGTCTGTTTGTCTGTTTGTTTCTCTGTCTGTCTGTCTGTCTGTCTGTCTGTATGTCTATCTATCTGTCTGTCTGTCTGTCTGTCTGTCTGTCTGTCTGGTTGATTGGTTGTGAATTGATTGGTTCAACCCTGTAATATCATTTAGTTGTAATTAAACATATACAGTTGTATTCAGATAAATCAGGATCCATTGAATGAAACATCACTTTCTATACTTGCCAAAGTAGGTTATGTTGATTTGTTTACAACATATTTGTACATGATATTACATTAAAAATGGTATCAAAGCTCGCATTGTTAACACAAAGTAGAATTCCCCAATCACTTGACATGTAAAATAGAAATGAATGTATAGAACTTTTATTGTCGAGATAATACTATGACAGTTACTAGTGCCATTCAGGATTTGAGTTGAGGCCAGGCGTTACAAGTAAATTCGTAACTGTAGTAGTATAGCGGCCTGTTAAAGAGTTCTGCCAGTGTCTATTGATTCTAAGGCATGATTTAGTAAATAATACAGAATGAGTAACTTCGAGTTTATGTTAGGAAACAAAAAAATGATCAAACAATGAGCATAGGTTCCAGACCATTTCCCTTTGATCTTTGCTAAAGTTTGATATTTCAATTGTCATTATTCGTTTGTTTTGGTTGTCCAATCATGGTGCCGTGACCACAAAAAAATAAAGCAGTCGATCGTCGTTAAATGTATCGGTACAATATTTAAACGTCGTCGTAAACAGTAGCCTCTTTTACGGCACCGTCCAAAGCTCGTACGTCGTCAATAGTTATTTCGTTATATTTGGCAGTGTCGCGGAATAAATAACAACGAGAATGTCTTTAAATCTCACTTCTAATTCTCTCAATTTTACCAAATATTCTAGTATGTCCATCCATTTATTCACAGACAGAGATGAGTGTGCAAATGGTAATGGTGGATGTGACCATGTTTGTGAGAATACTGACGGATCTCATCTATGTTCTTGTAACCATGGATACCAATTAGATGAAGACGGAGTTACCTGTACTGGTAATAACAACTTTACGTTGATTTAAAAGTACTGTCCCCAAACCCCGAAGAAGTTAGTGAAACACAGATGTAGCATAAACATAGGGGGACTAAGACTTAGTCGAAATATCGTAAAGAGAGTTCTTCAGTAATATATCTTAGAATAATCACAAAAATATAACATGACTCTCATGTAACATACCATTTTAAATTATTTGATTTTTTCATATGTATACATATAGTCATCAAGGTGCTCTCTAGAAAATATTTGATAACGACCCGATGACTGGTGACCCTAACAGTCACATTTCATTGTAGCTAGGGCAGCTTAACAATGTATTTATGGGGTTTGATTACTTTTATTGTAAACTGACATTATAGTGCCTGCATTGTAAAAAAACCCTCAAATATGGTACTTTGCATATGTGCATTTTCAGACATCAATGAGTGTGAAAACAATGATTTACCAGTATGTGATCAGATCTGTGTTAATACTGAAGGCAGCTATCAATGTCAATGTCAGAGTGGATATAACCTTGGTGATGACGGATCTACTTGTACTGGTAAGTACATAATGTTATCTGAGTATAGACATGGGTGTAGTATAATTATGTGACACTGGTATGTTCACCCTAAGTATAAGAAATTAACCCTGGACTAGAGTATATGGCAATGGTAGTCATGGAGATTGTTATCCTATAAGGCTACACACCCTTCAAAATTTATCGAGTATGGCAAGATACATCTCCAAATAAATGTAGAACGTATTTGCATACATGCTCCAATGTTCATTTTCATTGAACATCTTCATGTCCTTTCATGTCCTATTTCAGTCAAAGATGTAATTTCAATTCGGAAAAAATTCTCACATTGAAAGTGGACATCACCTTGCGATTGTGTTTCTATGCGTTTTACATTAACTTCCGGGATTTTTTCACCTGTAGATATTGATGAGTGTGCAGTAGACAATGGTGGATGTACCCATGTATGTGAAAACACCGATGGTAGTTATCAGTGTTCTTGTAATGAAGGGTATGAGTTTGATGAAGAAGGACAAACCTGTCGGGGTAAATTGTTTGATCATTTCTGTACTCAGAACAGAACTCATTTTGAATATGAATAGCGGTCATAGATTGTAAGATATATCGTGTCGCTCGCACTGACCAGCCTGTAAAAAGGGTTGACCGATCTGTGAGGGCGCCACTTCACAACATACCATCCATAGCCTGCACTCAAAAAACTAAATTGGAAGTACCTCAACTTATCTGAGTGATACCATATATGATTATACCTTACAAATCACTTATCATAAACGCAACGGAAATGCCGCAAAATCACTAAGACTATATGCCGAGTTACCATGTGATCGGGTTTAGCAAAACATAGTAAAGCCATACGATGGAATGTAGCAGTGTTACTAAGATTTTGCGTGAGCTAGATAATGTTGTGTTTCAGATTTACTGTTTAAAATTGTTGGGGGGTTATTTCGAACAAGGAAAACTTTGAGATCTAAACATTCTACGCTCTTTTTCGTGTTTTCAAAGATATTAATGAATGCTCTGAAGATAACGGTGGTTGTCAACACACCTGCAAGAACTTTCCTGGTGGTTACGAATGTTCCTGTAACAATAACTTCTGGTTGGATTCCAATGACCACACTTGCTCTAGTAAGCTTTAACATAATTGTGCTTGATCATCTTGAGTAATTAAGGGGCTTTGACTCAATATCCAGTGTCATCATACTCCACATTATATATGTAAACACGCCCCCAAACAGTACAAGCTGGCATTAGCCAGCCACAAATTGACCAATCACAGAGTTTGGTTTTATACTTTCGCTACCAACTGGGTTTTTTCCAACATGGCCGCCTCCGGTACCGATATTAGCTTCACATTTACAAAGTTACGAGTAGCCTTTGCGTGAAAATCGTGACACAGCTTCAGGGACAAAAATCATAAACCAACGCCTGAGGGCGAAGTTGCAGCGAACAGAATCGAATAACACAGAATGGCTAATATGTATTGATGTTTTGTATTAAACCCCAAAACATGCTGTACTGTTTTAAATAATATGAATAACACGCACCGATGCTAAATCTCACACATCGGTAAATGATGGTGAGGGGATAGAAACCAACATGATATTTGTAGTAAGGTATTATATTATGTTCATTTCAGATATCGATAAATGTGACAGACCTAATGGTCCATGTGACCATGTGTGTGAAACTGTCAGTAACAAAGCTGTATGCAGTTGTTTTGAAGGATATGAACTGCATAATAACAAGAAGACTTGTCTAGGTATAGTACCACTATCATTGTCAAATTTTAACTAAATGCCATTGGTGGAAACTGAAAAAGATTGGATGGGTGGGTGGGTGCCTGTAGGTAGACAGAAGGGTGGACAGACGGATGCGTGGATGGATGGATGGATGGATGGATGGATGGATGGATGAATGGGTGGATGATGGAATGGATGGATGGATGGATGGATGGATGGATGGATGGATGGATGATGGAATGGATGGATGGATGGATGGGTGGATGTATGTATGCGTGGATAGATGGATGGATGGATGGATGGATGGATGGATGGATGGATGGATGGATGGATGATGGAATGGAATGACTGGATGGATGGATGGATGGATGGATGGATGGATGGATGGATGGATGGATGATGGAATGGATGGATGGATGGATGGATGGATGGATGGATGGATGGATGGATGGATGGATGGAAAGATGGATTGGTGGATGGATGAATGGATGGATGGATGGATGGATGGATGGATGGATGGATGGATGGATGGATGGATGGATGGATACATGGATGGATGGATGGATGGGTGGATAAATGGGTGGATGGATAAATGGATGGATGGATGGATGGATGGATGGATGGATGGATGAATATCACAAATAAAAAGTCACCACAAATATCTTCTACTTACAGATATAGATGAGTGTAGCAATGGTACGAACCAGTGTTCCCAACTGTGTACCAACACTGAGGGAAGCTACACTTGCAGCTGTAATGGTGGATACAACCTCGATCCAGACGGCAAAACGTGTTTGGAAGCTTAAATCTAAATATAACCTCGACCCAGAGAAGAACAAAATTCTACATTAACTCCAATCAAGATCACTAGATCAATTCCTATATACATGTCACATGCAGATTTTTGCTGGTGTTTTTTTCTTTCAGTCGTCTTTTTGCGTCCGAATAAAATTGTAAAATGTAATTCTAGCCGTGACATGTGGCATAAGTGAGAGAGTAGGTGAGTGAGTGAGTGAGTGAGTGAGTGAGTGAGTGAGTGAGTGAGTGAGTGAGTGAGTGAGTGAGTGAGTGGGTGGGTGGGTGGGTGGGTGGGTGGGTGGGTGAGTGAGTGAGTGAGTGGGTGGGTGGGTGGGTGGGTGGGTGGGTGGGTGGGTGGGTGGGTGGGTGGGTGAGTGAGTGAGTGAGTGAGTGAGTGAGTGAGTGAGTGAGTGAGGTGGGTGGGTGTGAGTGAGTGTGAGTTTCGAGTCTAAAAATATTTGATAAGCAAATATACAACCTACAGTACATATTATTTAATTGTAAGTAATTTATTTAATGAACACTCGTGCATAGACTTTGCTTCAACATGTCTTTGATAGAGAGTAAAAGATAATTTTCATCGTTTACATATTGTGTGAGATTCGAATATTATCACCGAATGATCGTTTAATAGTTTTAGAGTTGTAAGAATTATGAAAACTGACAATAACTGAACAGCAAAGTAAGATTTCATTTCTTCACTATATTTAGGGTCCAGATCAATAGTTCAATCACAGACAAGTATTTTTTGTCTGTAGCTCAATGTAGGGTAAAAAAAAAACTAAATTCTTTTACTTTGGAGGTGGCGTGGGGGGATTTGATCCATTTTAGTTCTCATCCTACAAAATCGATTTTTACTTTTAATGGATGTTTTGTACCCCTTCATAATACAAATATTGCTTTATATTTCCTATCTCCCTCTGTAAAATAGTCATGAATATTCAGTTTGTATCCAATGAATAATTATAATTATGTCTGCTGAGACCCATCATGCATGGTACATGGGATGATCACTGACAGAACAATCGGGGTGAAAATGAATTTCACAATTTGGTGTGTCTTAGCAACCGAGCAAACATGTGATGCGAAATCATGAAATGGCCCTCCAGAGCCCAAAGTGCCGTACGCCTTTAATCATTCACCCACGCTGAGTTTAGTCACTGCGGTTGAGTGTCCCTCTGAAGTAGGGTCCTAATATAGTCGACGGTCGGTATACAGATATTAAAATCAAAGTTCCATTCGCTACCTGATTATGTTGTCATTTAGATCCACATTCCTCTACCCCCTTGCCAAGACGCGACATATGTGAGTAGGACAGATTGTGGGGTCTGACGTCATGAGTCTTAATTCATTTATGGGAAATAAACAAAGTTTGGAGAAATTTACAGGAGCTAACACATCTTGAAACAATGGCCAAACAATGTTGAGGCTGGCTATGAGAACAAAAAGAAGTTCGTAATAATAGTGTCTATTTCCCATAATGCCCAACCCCAGTATACAACAGGCCTAATCTAAGACAGTTTGCCAATTTTATAATTCTATTTTAAAGAGGTGCCATGAATTGTTGGGAAAATCATTCACCTGGGTCTCCTAAATATCAAAGAAGCTTGGCCTCACCCTTCCCGTTTGCAGTCACCTTGAACGACGACAATGACAAGAATTCAAACAATGATAAACCATGCACATCTTACACGACGTACGTTCTTCCATCCCATGAATTCACTCATACGTATGGTCCTCTCGTAGTTCGTTTGTTTATTTGTTTACCTTAATTACGTTACAACATTCTGTATCACGATGAATCATAACAAATTTACAAAACAGTAAAACATGAGAGATTAATGATAAGATTGACTGGAGAATGTAAAAAAAATTATAGGATGTCGACATTTTCACTTATAGTGAAAATCTCCAAAAAGACGATTTTTTTTTAAATATCCATAATTACAAAATAAACCACAAGCAAATATACCGTCATTTTGTTTGAACTACTCAGAAAAGAGGCTTAATTGCAGACTAAGTATAGTACTACTTTTTTTGAGCTTTGATTTTTGAAAACTCATTGCACTACTTTTTATTGCAATTCCGGAACGATAAAAAGTTAAACAAAAAACTAATTTAAAGCTCAAATTCAACTCCAAGTTGAAAAATTAACAACGCTACAATTATTGCAGCTGAAACGCTGAAACGCTGTTAAAACTGCATGTGTCCGTGTAGCGTAAAATTGTCAAAACACTGTCAAAATTACATCCATGCTAAACTATGATTGTACTAGATTACATACGAAGAAGAATTATTTTAATTCTACTTTCCCAACTTGTAATTTTTTGTGTACAAATCAATAACCCACCCCCCCCCCCCACCCCCCGTAGAAAGAGGATAAGTGTAACCAAGTACATCTGTCATGACATTTTGGGTCATACACCTTTGCTACGTGATATGAATGTAACTTTCCGACAGTCCTGGCATTTACCGACGATACGGTGAATACTGATTCAGTGATTACCAGTTCGAAGCGCGTTTCGACTGTTAACGTATTATCGCTTACAGCGCAGCCAACGGTAAGAATATGATAGGGAACCCTGAATGTGAATCGGTGGATTCTTTCTGGTGTATCATTTCAGAAGACCAGTTGCCTGCTATTCAATATAACCACAGGGGCTTGAAATTGGTCATATTTGTTTAGATATAGTTGTTTTTGTTTATTGTTCATGTTCTTTATTTATTTATTTACAAAATTTGTTTTTTTGTTAGTTTACTTTTTTTTACTCTTTAGAAGTATATTTTCCCTACAAGGTGTCATGTAATAAAGTGATTATTTGAAAATCTGGTGTTTTTTCTAAATCAATTGTAACCTGTTCTTTGTTGGTTTTAATTACCCACCTTATTAATTATTTATGTATCAGTTCTATTTGAGAGTACTCAACCGGTGACCCTTCCTCGTCCCCACTCACCATGAAAGAGACGCCCCTGTGATATAACCCTAAAAGGTGTACATTAACTTGTTGTCGTGAACATCAAGCTTTATGAACTGCGAAGTAATAATGGCATATTACGTGAATTATTTGCCACTACCATATAGAAGAAGTTATCTCGGATGGGATTCTAGCTTCGCTTAAAGTAGGTATCGATGAAAGTGAGGGCGCACTCATCTTAACTTTTCTTGATTTCCTTATCAACGCGAAAATATGCCCTCACATATTTAAATTTACATATCAATTCAAATTATACTAAATCGTCTCAAATCTTTAGTAAATATTGTCTCAGACCACTAACGATTTTTAGTGGTCTGAGATATTGTGAACACTAAAATTCTCAGCCCCAAATGCCATAATCTCCCAATGCGTATGCAATTCGCCACTTTCGTGACCTGTGTACGGTGTGACCCACAAGATTCATTTTCTTTTTACATCCGGGCGATCCTGGAGGTATGTACACACATAAAACAAATATTCAATCGAAACAAGGATTTTAAATCTCTTCAAATTAAAGTTTGGAAACCACTAAAAGTGCAAACCTTTGTTCTTGGAAGAGGTCACGGTATATGTGATTGTATATGTGATTGTGATGTGATTAGAAACACTATGAATATTAAGATTTTTTTTTTTTGAAATACGATTCAACGCGACTATATTACATGTAATAGATAGTACCTGGTATACATTGCACTGCCATGGTGTCACACAAAGGTAAGAGTCGACTACTAGGCCAAAATTTGCTATGTACGGTCAGTGTTGGTCATCATTTCGCTGCCTTGAGTCCGTTTCGTAAAATTCTTTACCGAATCCAATCCCCTCAATACCCTTTTCTTTATATTCTTGATATCTAAGACTATTTTCGTCCATTTCTCGAAGTTTAAAATCGTTGACGAAGGTGAAAACGCGATAGTATGAAACACGACAAAGTTCAGACGCGTTGGGTCTAAGGACCAGGGCGTCTTCTTTTCCCATGACTGTTTTTACTCTATCAGGGTCAATACACTCGTCAACAAATTCCTCTTGTCTTCTCCTGAAATGCGCCAAGTCTTCCTGGAAATTTGGTCCGTACTCTTCAACTTTTCTCCAAAAGGTTTTGTTGAAATGGTCATAAAGCTTCACGTCTGCCTTATTCCAGGCTCGGATCTCCTTCGCTACTTCGGGAGATATCGAATTCCGAAGTTTCTCACTTCGGAACCCCTTCGGAATGTACAAAATGTCGTCAAAACCCCAACACAGAAGTTCTTTCAACAGTATGAGTGATTCGTCGTAGTATTCTGTTAGCATGACTAAGTCTAACTGGTGATCTAATTCGTCTATTTTGTATTGAATCAGGGCGTCCGATTCGGCATTGTGAAGAGGGTAGCCGAGACTAAACATCAAACCATTTCTCAGCTGTAGTTTCATTCGAAAATGAAAATGCGGACGCGTCATGTAATACATGGGTCGCCTCATAAAGGTCTCCAATGGATTTGGCGCCCGTTGTATGTTTAATCGTTTGGCCATTTCGTAGTACCCAAATGTCGACTCAAACTTATCGACTGGATTTCTTAATATTGTCACGTGCATTGCTCTTGGTATGATTTTATCAATTTCTGGTCTGTTGTATCTGAAATGGCCCGCCATGATGTCGAAATCTGGGCGCGCCTCTTTACCATACGTCCATCGTTCGAAATGAAAAACTTGTTGGCGGGAAAATAGTTGTGTTTCACTGAAGATGTGGCTTTGACGTGGCAGGACAAAGGTCAAATTCTGCAGATAGCCGTACCGTTGAATTATCGTGTTTGTCGTTGTACTTGCTGTCTTGTGGGTTTTGATGAATACTATTTTTCTCCAAGGATAGCAACTATTCTCCCTATTTTCACTATAGATGGCGCTCGTTGGCTGAATGTACATGACATTGTGTTGCTGAAGAGACTTTCTGTTGGTACGTATACTGCAAGAAATAGTCATGACATTTACGATACATTATAAACCAATATTGCTTTACAACAAATACTTTGATGGGAAAACACTATCATCACAATCACCTTTTCTCAACAACAACAACAACAACAACAATAACAACAACAACCCTGACCACCACCATTATCAATAGCAGTCGTCGTCGTCGTCATCATCATAATATCATCATCATCACTATCATCATCGTCATCATCATCATCATCATTATCACCATCATTATCATTATCATCATCACCATCATCATTATCATTATCATCACCATCATCATCATCATCATTATCATTATCATCATCATCATCATCATCGTCATCATCATTATCATCATCATCACCGCCGTCGTCGTCATTGCCATTATCACCACCACCACCACCACACCCCCCCCCCACCCCCCCCCCCCACACACACACACATCATTGCGTCTTCTTCCAATGAATACCATAATAGTATGTTTACCGGCATGTAAAGCAGAAGTAATAATGGTGGATATTTTCAATTACAATATCTTTTTTTTCAAAATACAAACAACAATATATACTGGAAAAACTTACAGATAATCTTTCGTGCCATCGTATTCTTTCCATGTTAAAATGAAAAATATAACCACACAGCATAAAGCCGCCAAGTTCACAACCACAAAGCCACGCATAATCTTCATATTGTACCGTTATACCTCTTTCCTCCGTTGGTGGCGTAAGTCATCTGGGTTTTGGTTTACATTCTATTTAATTAAATAAAAAAGTGATATATAATTAATACAATGTAAGGATATAACGTGAATCCTTTTAGTCGACCACTGTAAATGTAATTGGTGAGAGAAAAAAAACAATGTAGGTATTATAATACGTCATGTACATCAGAGTAATATTTATCTGTGATTAAAAGTAAAATCGATTTTGTAGGATGGCATTTAAAATGGCCAGACCCCACCAAAAAAAAACACTACCACAACCACCACCACCGAAACACCCCCATCCCCAAAGTAAAAGAATTTAGTTTTTTATCCTACATTGAACAATTGATCGCGCCCCTTACAATAGAGAGGAATCACGAATAGACTTGTCCTCTATCGTCGTATTTATCTTTATCAACAAGTATTCCGCTTTTGTAGTGTTTTGAATGCGATTTGCGATAAATCGATTCGATACGGCTGTTGTAAAATATGGTAAATATTTACTGAACATCTCAGTTTTGACGTGAATGTAAAGAATGACGTATAGTTACATAATAGATAAACGGGAGGCGATGGCTTTGCCGAGGAGACGATTCTATCGTGCTGCACTGTACATTCCTGGCGTTCTGTGTCACCTCACAGCACATATTCACCCACAAAGAGTTTTCTGATATTTTTATTGCAACATATATAAAACATGCTTATTTCCTACAAAATGTATAAATTCTCAATTTACATGTTTGATTGGTAAGGACAAAGTTGTCCAAATCTACATATGTTTATGCACAGACAAGTAAGAAACGGTTTCTTACTTGTCTGTCGTGTATGTGTTGCCTTTCAATGACTACAGATCGAAGGATAAAGACCCATGATTGAATCCCAGGTTCGCGTCTTATCAATGGAACCGTACGGATTAGATAGGATTGCCGTATTCTTTTGTTCCTTTTACTTAAGCTCTGCCAGATAACTGTTTTCACACCGAAATGCTAATCCTGCTCAGACATTGGTCATTACAAGTCGCATAAGCATGACGATGGTGGCACATGTGTACAACCTCAGACCACTATAGAGAACTGTGTCCATAGTCTGTACACTACCGAATCGGTTGAGTCTAACACCATTCCTATATCCGATTGACTGTTTTGAGTCCAAACTCCCTAGCGAGATCCACTGCGCACATTCTTGCTAATGTAAAGCTACGATTATGAATGCATTATGTTGTGCATAATGGAGTGACGGAAAATGGCGACACCGACAATGACGACAGCGAACTGAAAACCTAAAATTGAGTTCAATGTCGGTGCTTGACTACAGACCTTCGTCGGAACTAATATACTTCATTACATTACCTTACCTGTCATACCGTATTCATGGCGTGTAGTTTCAAACGTCTGCAAGCTAGCTTCATAAGGAACGGGAATCGAAGGAAACGTGACAGCAGGTACACAGGTGAAGTGTACTGCCATTACATAACACCCGACGATGACGTTAAAAGAGAAAGCTTTGTTGTGTTTCCGAGGGCACGTAATCATGAATAACTAGACAAAAGCTGGATCTGAAAGAGGGCGTAAGTTCCCCTCCACTGTCTTTGGTTTAGCTTAGGTGACATCAACACGCATGAGTTCGTTTGTGACCGTGAGGACTAATTGCATTTAATTTCATTCTTTTCAGTTATTAGATTACACACATTTGAACAGATTCATGTAATTCTGACCAAACAGTTACTGTATGATGACTGGAGAATTATAGGCGAAACTGGTTTTTATCTTGACAGCATTTCGTACGGTCCATCAGTCATTACACGGGGAGGGGAATGGGTGTGGGGATGAAGTCGCTTCTCGATCGGGGATAGCCATATTTTAGAAAATGGGATTAGGGGAGAGTCGCATTTTACGTTGACTCATATTATTGTCTATCTAGGTTTTACTATTTTGTGATTTTGGCCATATATAGAACCTCCATCTTTGGCATGTCACCGCTGCCATGCACGTACCGGTTCTACATCCCACTGCTGCCACAACGGCTAGAGTTAGAGTTATACTAGAGTTAGGTTTATTGACCATATCAACCAAATCGCTGTTGACAACCATGTAGTGAATTAATTGTCAATTGTGACATGTGGAGAGGAGTCACGTGAGTCTCAGAGGAGTAAAACAGGAAGAATTTTCGCAAACCAGAACTGTTATTTATTCCGCGACACTGCGGTGCGTTTGGACGGTGTCGTAAAAGAGGCGGTGGTTTACGACGATGTTGGGTAAAATATTAGTGATAATGTTGTGGAGTTGTTGACCTAATGCCCATTTAGTCTTTGGGGTTCTGACCTTGAGGTCAGCCATTGAAATCCAAACACGGGTGATCAGAAATGCAAATTGACTGTCTTCTGCCTTCCATTGTTGTTTCCGCTTTCATTTTCAGTGCATAGTGTATTGTTTGCACTTCACTTCATTTGATAAGTGTACGCTGTAACTGTAAAGATAATTACATTTTTTATTAATATAAGTTAGAACTATGGACTAGATTAGTCCCTAGCGGACTATATCCATGGTCCTCACCAGGAATATTTTGCTCTTCTTTTATTTTATTTTTTCTTTTAGTATTAGTGTAATTATTAGTTGGAAGTACTTATGTCAGACATTGTTGCTTATTGGCTTACATGTATGTGCTTTTCCTCATCCTCTTTTTTTCTGTTATGTACCCTTTGTACATTTCTAGTGAAATAAATAGAAACAAAGTAGTGGGGATAGCGAATCGTCGCCTTTAAAACTTCCAACGTTGGGGGCAGCGATAATGATTCTGGGACTTGTGTCTTTCGTATGTCTAAGTGTATTTTATCACCTGTTCTTGATATATCTTAATAATAGAAGGGGGGCATGTTTTCGAGAAAGGAAATGAGGGATAGGGCCAGTTTATAGCACTACGGAATCGAGAGACGATCGCATTTTACGCAACAGTTCGGACCTGATTTCCCCCATCCCGATGTAATTATTGATCAGGCTTTTCTTAGGAGACCCAGGAAAGTCATTTTCATCAATCCTGCATGTATTACGCATCGCAACCTCTCTAAAACCAAAGACGGTGTAGATGGAAAACGCCTGCCTGCAGCTAGGGAAAGATAAGCCTCACTTTTGTTCGCTTAGAAAATCCTAGACGTACAAAAATTACAACATATGTTCAAAATCTTATAAACCAGAACACTGTTGACGCATCAGAACACTGTAACAGTTTTTGAACACAAAGTAAGTCACGGTTCAGAACAAGAATAGAACACATACATTCTAGATCTGAATACTAGTGTTTTATGTTTGGACACACACGACGCTAAACTGAACACATGGGACGAGATAGGATATGTTCGACAATATCAGTAAGTTTATCAGTCATACTTCTGACAATTTATTGCTATTATACATTATTCATCCACACTGTCTCAGGTTTCAAGAAATTGTCGGGTGTTTGAAACAAAAGATTACAAAAACAAACCAGTGATGGCGCTATACGATCACGGGAATATGTCGTGAGTATATGTGTGGGCCGGGGCATACATGGGTTTTAAATTTGCAGTGTAGTAGTGGAATCCGTAAGCTATACAGCATTCGTTTGTATATGAATAGGTGTGAATATAGCTAATTTTGAAAATGTTGCCTTTACGCCTCAAAAATTGTAAACCCAGCCGCTTGCGTTCCTTTAAATAAGTTCAAACTTATCGATGTTGATTAACCATTTTCTTGAGTAGCGATTTATTTTATGCTTGTTTTTTATTGCAATGTTTTACTATTTTCTTACCATATTGCAGTATGACAAAACAATATTTTCCACATTGTATCTTTCCAGTGTTTGAAACATCCTACACTCAAAGCTTTTGGTACGCCACGTGGAGATATCGGATAAGTTGAATGGTTAGCTAGGCGTGTCCGATTTGGCAATTTATAGGTTGTAGTATGAAGTCCATTCTAAAAAGCCAGAGCATTTTTTCCCGACTGACGCAACGAAAAATAATACCCTTTCGGCGATGGCAGATAAGACTCGCCGTAGAGGGCTGTAATAACCCAGACTTAACGCTAGGTTATTTCCGTCGAATCTCACCACTGCCGTTTGTTTCTAAGAGTCTATTCCTTGCGTCAACAAGATTGATTTCGGAACCACTACTGTGCCCCAGTCAACCCAGCTTTATAATTGAGGACCTGGTAGGATAGTGTTTGTTATGTGAAGGATGTAATCCTGATCAACTTATAGAGGCTGCAATGGATTGCACCATGATGCTCCCCACGTAGTCCGTGGAGTTTAAACGTCGTTATGCCGCTATCGGTCCATGCCAGGTACCATTCGGGGGGGGGGGGGGTAATAAATGCAAAAGCGTTTTGAACAGTATGTTGAAAAGTGGTATAATATGAAAACTAATATTATTATTACCTGAGCAGAGACAGACACACAAACGAGGCAGTAAAAGGGTTGTCGGTGGCCGAGTGGTTACACCACTTGCCTCTGTCCACTGCGGTCGGGGTTCGAACCCATTCAGGGTTTGATTAAAATTACCACACTGTAAGTAAGAAGAGTGTCATTCAGTTTGACTCTACCATACAACGAAGGTTTTCCCCGTCTACTCCGGGTTCCTCCTACATTAACACTAAGCTCTCCTCCTCCAATGCCTGTTGGATGATAGATAGATAGATAGATAGATAGATAGATAGATAGATAGATAGATAGATAGATAGATAGATAGATAGATAGATAGATAGATAGATAGATAGATAGACAGACAGACAGACAGACAGACAGACAGACAGACAGACAGACAGACAGACAGACAGACAGACAGACAGACAGACAGACAGACAGACAGACAGACAGACAGACAGACAGACAGACAGACAGACAGACAGATAGATAGATAGATAGATAGATAGATAAAAACACAAGGCGGGTTGAGTGATAGAGACGTGTTTAAGTATATTAGACTTCACATCGTCCCTGTGTATTACCATACAGTATAATACAGTGATACTTCCGTGGTATAACATTGTATAGTTTCTCTTAAACAACCATTCCAATGCAATGTTTGAAGTGCCCAGTTCACGCGTCAAACATCGCCCCAGTATAAAACATTACTGTCCTGACAGTTTCAGACAGTTAAATTTACAGACAGTTTGTCTAAAGTCGAGTTTTATATCCGCTGGCATGGCTCTCGCCGTTTCCCTTTCATTGTGCGAGACCAAAGACTTATGCACATGATGGAAAAGAAAAGCGACCCTATGTATACGACCAGTATAATAACACTTTTGTGTTGTAGGCTTTCACTGAAAGCTTGCGTTGCATAACGTGACTACGACTCTCTTGTTCGCGAACCAATTTAAAGTCATTTGAGCATGCAAGCGTCAAAAGACAAACATAACTTCCATCTTATAAATATCAATGATGGCCATAAATTAATCTCTGCTCGAAGACTATCGCAGTTAGATTGTTTACAGACTAATGAATGGGAGATGTCCAAATCTGCATTTCTGTTGGCGTAGTAGTTGGCGAGAACGAGGCTACGCCAGACACGATGAGTAGCTAGCTGAAGAATCAAATTACAACGCTGGAATTTGCAGATAGATTCACTACTACTGCAAGTCAGGCTTCAAGTTTGGGACGTGTCAGTTTCTATTGACACCCCGCGTTTCCAGTTCTACGAGGACGATAACTTTGTTGGGGCATGCAACGCTTCTGGATAGTTCTTTGAGGTATTATTCTGAAAGGAAGATTGTCGAAATGTTGTTCACTGTCCTATTCGTGAGTACTTTCTTGCCAGCTGTTCTTGGGGTATCAGCGATCAAGGAGGAAGACCAATGGCCGTCCACCTCCATTCCAAACCTGAAAGTTAAAAATGTCATCGACAGAGGTTTGGCGGATTTCTCTGGTGTCGTACCCAAGAAGTTGAAAACTAACTGTAATTTACAGTGTATGGCAGAGAAGATGCAGCGTCTTATGGAAAGCGACCGACTTGATGAAATGGTTTCATATGAAACCTTGTACGAAAATGGCAGCGTTGTTTTGACCGAGATCAGTGTGGACAAATCTACTTTGTTCAACGCACGTCAACCAGAGAGCGAAGAAGAAACTCCTGAAATATCGCGCCAAAAACGTGAAGTTTACGGATACGATACGAGATTTCTACTGACGGATAAGGAATACTTGGGTCAGTATCCGTTCAATGCTGTTGTCAAGCTGTCAACTGGCTGTACCGGTACACTTATAAGTCAAAAGTACGTCCTAACAGCCGCCCAATGCGTACATGACGGAGTAAAATACGTGAAAGGTGCTAAACAGCTGAAAATCGGCTTCCGCCGTGACAGAACATTCGAAGAGGGGCCACTACCTTCTGATGATGAGGTCAACGAAGAAGACAAAGATTTTTATTGGATCAGGGGGTCGGAAATCAAAGTTCCTCAAGGCTGGATGAGCCGTCGTGGTCGTGACTCCGAGGCCGAGTACGACTATGCTGTTATCCGTCTGAAGAGGCCACACGACAAGGACTTTATGGATTTTGGAATCACCGGACCATCACTGATTTATCCTGGTAGACGTCTGCATTTCTCCGCCTTCGACGATGACAACTCGACCGATTTAATGTACCGCTTCTGTCCCGTCGGTGATTCCAACAACGACATGGTGTACCATTTCTGCGATTCCAAACCAATGGCAGCCGGTGCTGGTTTATATATACGACTCTGGGATTCTTTGGAGCGTGACTGGAAACGAAAAATTATGGCGGTATTCAGTGGCCACGTTTGGGTAGAAGACATCGACGCAGTGGGCGAATATAATGCAGCCGTTTTGATAACCCCTCTGAAATATGCGCAAATCTGTTTTTGGCTAGAAGGAGATTTCAGCAGCTGCCGTGGCGGAGATG
This sequence comes from Glandiceps talaboti, assembly GCF_964340395.1. NCBI lineage: Eukaryota > Metazoa > Hemichordata > Enteropneusta > Spengelidae > Glandiceps > Glandiceps talaboti. The sequence continues at coordinate 17,429,790 of NC_135551.1, read as the reverse complement.
AATAAGTTTACGCCGTCAGATTTTAACTTTCTGCCATTTTCCCGGAGGTATACCCATATCGGTCGGAATTTTGTATCATGTTTATTTTGATGTTCTGGTAACTAGAGCCTGGTATATTATTGAATCTTTCACTGAGTACATTTATCCTCAACTAACAGAACAATGGTGCTATCGATAACTTTAATAACGTTTTTTTGTGTGTGTTTGTGTGGCAGTTTTATTTTCGACCATACGATTTTGAATATATTATTATCAAAATCACTGGAATACTAGAAAAGGAAAACAAATGCTACACCATCTCCAAATTTATGTAGTTCTTCTATAGAAAAGTTAAAGGTAATTAGTATTTTGTGCCGTCTGTCAAATTTCGTCGTTTACCCTTACCCATCATCTCCAAATCTGTTGACAATATACATGGAATACAGTACCCGGGCCGTGAAGGTGAGGATACCTGTGTGAGGCCTCGGTCTGATGAAGAAAACAAGTATTATGCCACGCATACCATCTGAATCTCATTTGCATTCATATAGGGTAGTTCGCTGTTCTCGGCAAGACAGGGTAAATTGGGAAATATTCATGTTGTCTGGAGAAGGATTTTTTAAAATGTGACATCTTTTGTATACGCGAATCATACTTGATTAAATTCTAATATTTCTTAATAGAAGCAAGCCTTAGTTTATTTCCATATATGCATACATTTAGAGATCCAGGGGCCTCTATTATGAGTTATTTTGTTACTCAACCTTCGTGTTCTCGCAAGCCAGAGCATTTTTTTCCCCGGCTGACGCAACAAAAAATAATACTCTGACAAGAAATACGGTATTCTCTATAAAATCCAGTGTGTGTGTGTGTGTGTGTGTGTCAGCGAACATCATATTGAGGTGACAAGGCCGCTTTGTGTGTGTGTGTGTGTGTGTGTGTGTGTTTTGGGGGAGCGCTCGATTCTAGCTATTTCATCTGTTCTAGTCTTATACATTGAACTGAACATGTATACATAGGATAGCCAGAACCACAAACGTGGTGAGTCTGTTAATAGCGAGGACAAATTAAAAAAAAAAAACGATATAATTAGAATAGATCGATTTTCTCTTCGGGTTAATGTTCGAATCTTAGGATAACTGAGTATAGCGTAAAACAAACAAAAAATATAATATTTTTGTTAATATTTTGAAGGAAAAAAATGTATTTGCAAGCCAGCAGATCTACACCCAGACATATCATGTTTCTGTGTGAGGTTTTTTTCCCATCGGTCAGTCTGTCATAACAATTAAAGAAAGCCTTATGAAGCAAAACAAGACACTAACACGGAAGCGTAACCCAATATAGTCTAGAATTCTAAACTGGTGCAGTGTACGTATTAAAAACTGCATTACACTTCTCCAAAGAAGAAGAAGGAGAAATGTAATGACGTTTTTAATACGTACACTGCACCAGTTTAGAATTCTAGACTAAACGGTAAACCCATGTTATGAGTAGTCCGTATAGTTCCGTGCACTAACCTTAGTAAAATTGGCCTATATATCGCGTTGCAAGGTTTACACTATAGATCATAAATTTCAGTAAACAGCTGCTTTGTCACGTGATACAGGATATTGTTGCTACTTCGGATGCTGGTGAACTTAAGACGAGGTCATAAATTACGTCCTAATTCGTTATAAATAGACACTTGTTTTGTAAATAGACCTCTCTATGATGTGCTTTCGTCATAGATCGTGGGGTAAAAATTATTGCATACCATTGCCTTATACATGTAGCAGACAGTCTCGCGCTACCTGTATAGCATTTCACGTACATGTCGTGGAATAACACCCGGTTCTACATTACATAGACAACATTGCAACAGTCCGCTTGGGAATTGACATATTTTAAATGCCATCTTTCACATTTTACGTCACCTATTCTTTTACGAAAATAGCCACAGGGTTTGGTCAAATGTTTTACATGTATTTCGCCTGCTAGACTAAACATTTAGACTAAAACATTAAATTAAAAAAGGGGAGTTTAAATCTGATAGTGTTGTGCATGTTATATATTAAGTGAAAATTACGTCACAGAAAGGACCACCCTGAATGTTCTTTGTACAATGTATAGGTGTGCTGTCGGTATACATGTAACATCGGTTCTCATTTGATTCCAAGCAAGTATATAGATACAAAACACACATTACGACTTGTATTTGGTTTGAAAGCAAACGAATAGACACGATGACCGACAACAAACAAACAAAACAAAAGATTTCGCTAATGTCAGTCGAAACATTCATCCAATCTTCTCTGTGGTAGGAATGTGAAGTGAGTACGGTGAGCTATTGCACCAACATACTAGTGCTGTTTTGATTTTGTCTCACGCAGCCGTGAACCAACGCCGTTAAAAGGTGTTTTACACGAGTAGGGTATGGAGTGACCCACGTCGTCTGTATTTTTACAGCAGTCAATGAGAGACTTGGGTTACCAGACTACCGTAGTCCAGACTGTTGAGATAACCGATAGTACCAATCGAATTGAATAAATTATTATTACTTTCCATCAGCAGCCTCAAAAAAAAACCATGAAAACTTACACCAAGGAGTTTGTCATTGATACCCAAATGCACCGTATGTGAGTAAATAGTATATCTCTCCAGACATGATTAGTAAGTGTCGTGGAATGCTTTACCAATTGTCTGGAAAGATTCCACTCCAACCCATTGGAGACTGTAAGAAGTATGTGTATGTACCGTATAGTCGTGTAAATAATGGACTTTCAGTCAGGGTTATTTTGTACCACAGGAACTCACACTGTCTTCAAGAGTACAGTCGTTTCATTGATACAACAAAAGGTCGCCATGAAAGGACGACATGGTGCTCAAAATGAAATTTTGTAACATCATGGTTTAAGTGGCCGACCATATGGAATTGTGCATGTACAAGGAATCTCATGTTTGATGACGTCACAGCATTATTTGTAGATCACCGTGATAACGGGAATATTGGCCTCGATATTCTTAAAAAGCATATAGTATTGGTAATATGATAAGTATATTTTTTAAACATTTGGTAAATTTTGGATGTTTCTAAGATGTTGATTTGTTGTCAATAAATCATCAAGGTTCCACCGTACAACTTAAGTGACATTAACATAAAATTAGGAAAACGTTAAAATCTTTCAGAATGCTTAATAGAAGTAAATGGAAAAATTCAACCTAAATTCTACCCGCCATCGTCTCCATAACAACCAACTGTATTTTTAAAATTTGATCCCTTGCGAAAATTCTATATTGATTTAGTAATATGGGTTGATTATACAATTCGGGGTCGCGGAGTGCAAAAAGCACCAGACGAGCAAAAAAAAGTTAAAAACCCACAAGAATTTGTTCGACACAAAATTTTGGCGGGATAATAATGAAAGGGTTAAACTTTGCTTGGTCAAAAGTGAACGAGTAGAAGTCGTCAGAAAGTAAATCCCAGAAGGGATTACGCGCCAAATGTATACACTACAACTGTTGGTAGTTAGCACTACATGTTCTATACAAGAAAAGGTGAATAGTGGATTGTTCTGAACGGTGGGAGGATGAATGAGGGACATTTCTCAAAATGTGACATCCGACGACCCAGGGTCATGGCACTATGACATCACTTGTTCGAGTCCTGAATAGGACTGGCCTTACGCCTACCGAAATTAGTACTGTCAAAGAAGGGGATATAACATGTCTGAGGTCTCTAGTTTACAAACACACGTACATCCACAAAGCTGGAAATAGGACTGGCCTTTTATGTGTCTACAAATTAGTACTGTCAAAGAAGGTGGTGTAGCATGTCTGAGGTCTCTAATTTACAAACACACGTACATCCACAAAGCTGGAAATAGGAGCGGCCTTACGTCTACAAAGTGTCATAGTCACTGTTTTTCATGTCTGGTTCTGACGTTTACAAAGTTTAACACCTTTATTGCTTGCATCCACAGCTGATGTTGAATGTGTCCTATTCTGGTGTTTATACAGTCTGAAGGAAGCCATTTGTCAAGTCGGCTAGTTTGACTGAGTTACCGCTCGGCGAATAACTTGTCGCGGTGATTTCCGTTCATAACACCAAGATATCTACCTGTACACATTTGCCCATTGAAATACAAAGCAAACCTGGGTCTAATAGCAATGTAAGAATTCGAAAAACCTAAACATTTCACCCGACATCCGAATTCTGTAATACATCCCTACACCCTTGAGAAAGGAAAGCGTTTGGAAATATTTTGAACAATACTCGGTACTCTCTCGCAAGAGCAAACCATACTACTTAACGATGGCTAAAGTGTTCTTGTTTCCCGCCTAAAGGTACCTATACAGCACAAAATAATCAACTGTTTCCATTTCTGTTTACACCACACGAGTGACCGTAACAAATTCATTTGCACACAAATACGAAGGAAAGACCCCACGGCCGAGTTTAGTAGTTACTTCCCTCCATGGAGGTAGAAGGATACTAGTAAAATATGTTTGACAAAAAAAAAGTTTGGCTGTTTGAACCAATTCAAACGTAAATCTTCTATTTTCTTGCTACATATCACAACACGATGCTAGGCTGCAACTATGACCTCTATTTGGGCGTATAACAATATCATGTATACATAAAAAACTATCAAGGCCGTCTTTTTCAGACAAAGGTGTTTTCATTTATGTTTTATGAGAGCTCTTATTGTTACACATCAGAGTAATTTCCGGAGTCCATGAAAAACCATGAAAGGTGTCTACCAAAAGATGTTCACGGATGTGACCGGTGAACTAGGTAATTTGCATATTCAAGTCAAAGTGATTGAAGTCCAAAACAGAAGTCCAAATTCCTTGCTGTACCCTAGTATTGTCTGTGTTATAGCTTTCTCGTTAGTGTGTTTGTGTGACGATGGGAATCCAAAAGTCACTCGGCCATCGACCCGGAATGCCAGCGGTAGAAAGTTCTGCACTCCATCAGTTCGGTCTCAGTGGTGGTAATGCATAGCTAATTATTTCCAGTTCAACGACCAAACACGTCAACACTTTATACCAGCACTGCTCTATAAATTGCTTCTCCTCGTTAAGTCATCCATAAACATTAGTATAGGTTGTATATTGATACTGGTTGGTAGCTTATAACCTGGACTACTATTGCTCAGCTGGGGAGATTTCTTCCTTTCTCTTTTGTAACAATGTGTTGGTGTTTCTTCATTTTATGTGTCTGGACAAGGACCACATTTTCGCAAGCCAGAGCTCACATTTCTGCTAAGGCAATGAAACCTCTGGCGAGCACGTTTTGAAGAGTGAGGTCTGTATTTTAAAACGATCAAGGAACACAGTATATCGCTACAGCATGTCTACTACTTTCAACCAGCCAAGGCCCACAACGTTATAATCTCTGAGTCATCTGTCGTGCAAGGTCATTCACGTCGTAGCTTACCATTAAAAAAAAAAATCATTTAATGACGTAATTTGTTGACGCTAATTAATTATGACGTCACACATTTACCTTTTTTGTCGAGAAGCATTTCAGAATGCCACTGGTACCTGGTAAGCTAGTATATTGAAACTTTGTGAATGTTCAGTGCAGGAACGATGCTACTGTTTTAGAATACTATATTTCTCAGAGCTAGGATATGCGAAAACTATATATGGTGCACCACATCGAATGAGGAAGAATATAGGTACTTCCACAGGTACTCGAATCAATGTGTAGAAAAAAAATGTATTGTATATAAATAAGTCTTATTTACATACATATTTTTTTTTTAAATCATACACATTGATTCGAATACCTGTGGGTACTTCTGTATGGCAAAGCAGTAGACTGGAGGCTCCGTAGTTGTTTCCGATTATGTAACCACTATATGTGGAAAGTGGTTACATAAACGGATCAACGCCAGGTCCTCAGACTCCAGTCTAGTATCATCGTTTCTGAAACCCCACTTTGGATTATGCCAGCTCTGAAATATGCAGTTGTTTGACAGCGCTGTAGAAAAAGCTGGCCCAGAACGAAAGAACGTAGTACCATGTAATCCTTATTATTAGATAAACACTAATGAGATGACCCTGGATTAAAACATGGCCCTTTAAGTTAACTAAAACACCGTCATGATCAATGAAACTCGTGAGTTTTGTGTCGCAACATGCATGTTTTATTATATTACGTGAAATATATTTAATCATGGGATGCCGTCTAATGCAACTGTTTCCATTCAACTCCACTCCACAAAGTATATGCCAAGTTACCAAATTGTATTTTTTTTAAAAATTGAGACTATACTAATGTTTGAATTTGAATTGTTTTGGAATACAGCCACCAATCCACAAAATAAGGACTTAATAACCGACAACGAAATAGTTGCTACCGGCTACATACTCCTAAAGTATCTATTGTACGCGTATTTTTGATATACGGTGGTCATATAACGCTATTGATTGGTGGTATATCTGTCTCTATGCTGAAAGGGATAGTATACGTATAATGATGCATGAGTCAAATGTATTCCCTTCAATCTCGCACATAGCATTATCATCATCGAGATTATCTAAGTATCCAAAATTGCTAGAAAGTACAATTTAACAATATGATTATATATATATATATATATATATATATATATATATATATATATATATATATATACATAATAATATGAATGAATGATACATGTTTTACATACATACATACATACATACATACATACATACATACATACATACATACAAACAGACAGACAGACAGACAGACAGACATACAGACAATTACATAGACTACGATAATTGATTGATATGTGTGATATTATATGTCTGTGTCTGTGTGTACGTGTGCTGATTCCTTGAATTCCAGATACTGAACTGATCGCCATATATTGACTCACCAAGTTTGACAGTAGAAACAATGATGGAGATCAACAAACAGCCGTTAACTTTGACCTGGGACCATGGTAACCTACGTGCTGGCCGACAGCTACTGTCAACTGGTGTTGAAAGGGTCGCTTTATATGATATTAGAATTTTAGGGCAGTGTTTTACACCCTGTCTATCATAATTGAGGCAAGTTTTGTTGAGATTTATTAAAGTCCTGTCGACAATGTGTGTTCAGGATGTGTTTATTGGCGTTGTACAGAATTAATGTCAACACATGGCATTTCTATTCTAAGCAGATGGCGTTAATTTGTCTTTAACCCAGACATACTGCATGACGTCCGTTTCTATGGCAACCCAACATAATTAACCTTAGCATACTGACTGGGTCAAAAAGCGAACACGTTGCATCGTCATAGATACTGAGTGGTCTATCAATTTTATCAAATTGGCTCTGCCCTGTGACTCCCCCTCTAGCCTTAAGTACATTTAAAAACAAGTAGGTAACTAGTACACACGTGAGTGTATTATATTTATTATTGTTGTAAAATTTGAGCTTACGTTTTCAAGTAAGCGTCATCATGATATGGATAGTAAATGTTACACACACACACATACACACACACACACACATACACACACACACACATGTATATACATGATATATATATAAACTCAGTATAAGTAAATTGTATCTTGCTTGATACTGTACTATATATATATATATATATATATATATATATATATATATATATATATATATATATATATATATATATATATAACTCGGTGAGTATCGATCTGCTAAAACAGTGCTCTATACCGCAGTGATAGAGCGCAATAGTTTTGTTGTAAAACTATATATATATATATATATATATATATATATATATATATATGGTCTGCATCCAACGTCCAGCACCGCCAATGATTCACTATCTCAACTTATTGCTGTACGATGTATAGATCTCATTGACATATGCAATGTATAATTATTGGTATTCTAACAATTTTAAGTGAATATGTATTGTTGGTTTGCTGAAGGAAAAAAAATAATACTCCAGTAACAGCCTTAGCAGGTTTAATCAATAGATCGGCAAATACTAGTACATGATTTGGGTTCGCTACTCACAAATACTTATGTCGCGAAATGTTGTGATATTAATATATTTCGTGTACTATATATGTTAAATTCCTCTAGATTATTCGTAACTTTACTTATTTTCTGACGAATTATAATACTGGTATCATGGTCAGGCCTAGATCATCAACATTGGAGATTACTTTATGCAGTCTTAACGTTCGTTCTGAAAACTCACCCCTTCCCCCTCTTCGTACTCCTATATAGTAAGGGTATCTACATCCATACCACGGTTGTGACCCCCCCCCCCCCTTGACACATGCAGACTAGAATTTTTAGCAGAGGCTTGGCCCCCTTTTTACGTAAGTAGAGGTAATGTTATGTTTTTGTCTACCTGTCTGTGCGTCTGTTTGTCTGTCTGTGAACACGATATTTCAAAAACTACTGGATTGATTCTACTGGAACTTGCTACACATCTTTTGGTAAACATATATTAATTCACCTGCATTTATATAAACTTAAAAAAAAATAATTTGGCTCCATCTTAAGAAAGCATACTTCAAATTCAATATAAATCTATGTATTAACAATAACAATTTGTTAATGTAGCTTACAATTTTGAGGAGTAATTTGCATAATTAATGATTTGCAGTAAGTAAAGTATATCTAAAGAATGCACAATTAATATTCCGCAACATTTGGCACATACATCAACCATAACAAAGCACACTTCCCATAAAACTACTTACCATATATGTTTTTAATTTTAGTGGGTTATTTATATAATTAATGATTTTTCAGTAATTAGACTCTATCTAAAGAATGCATACTTCAAATTCCATATCCCATCAAGCCCGTTGGCATAGTTCTGTAGCCTCAATGTGTAATTTGCGTAAATAAAGATGTTCGGTAATTAGACTACATGTAAATCTCAAGAATCTAAGCTAATTTGATACACATATCAACCATAATGATGCGCACAAGTCCCATGAAGTTTGTTGACATAGCCTTTGGTTGAAATGGATCATTTGCATAATTTAATGATTTTTGTCAGTTAGGCCGTACACAAGAACACAAGCTTCAAATGGTACATAATTTGGTGTATTCGTTGATGAAACAAAGTGATCCTTTATTTGTATAGTAATATGTCATTTGCATAATTAATAACTTTTTGATAATTATACCATATCTTAGAATGCAAGTTTCAAATTTCATAAATTTGCTTTATCATACATTAAACATAACAAAGTGTACATGTACTGTACAGTTTGTCGATATAGCTTTTAGTTTTATGGAGAAATTTGCATAATAAATGATTTTCGGTAATTAGGGTAAGAATTCAAACTTCAAATTTCATATCATTTTATATATATATATATATAATTTGGTAAATGCATTCAATTTGTTGGTAAAGAAGTACATTGTTTCCTTTAAAGCTTGTTGATGTAGCTTATAATCTTAATTTTTCAATTTGCATAATTAATGATTTTGCGATAATTAGGAAAAATCTTACATGTAAGTATCAAGCGGCAAATTTCATTTAGTGTTATATAATTAATTTTCCATAGCTAATTTTGCATTCTGTTTGGTTCTGGTTTAATGTGTGAACGATTTTTGACCCCCATATTTTTAAATTGGATAGCATAGTTTCACAGCTAGGTTGCCGATTTTCAAACATTTTTCGAGACTTTTGACTTCTATTTTCCGGTTGAATGTAGACAATTGACCCCTAGTCTTTGACTCCTTCTAGCGTTCGTGCTTGTAAATTGATCGCCATATATTGACACACCAAGTTTGAAAGTAGAAACAATGATGAGATCAACAAACAGCCTGTACCAATTATCCAGCCAAGTACACCTCCCACATTGCCCAGGCCGTGAACAAAGTAAAAGCTAAGCATTTCTGACATGGTACGTATATCAAAACAACCAGCGCATACCCCGGCTAGCTACCGATTGTCAGAAGGTGTTGACAGTCTCTGAGTCCTCTTGTGAAAACAGTTCTTGAGGAAACACTGTCGGTGTATACAGTTGTCCATTAAAGTGACATTCAAGTATAGTTTTGTCTTCTCTACTTAATCTGTCGCAAACCATACAACTTGTCTTGGCTATAATTATCTGTCCATTCTACCGTATTAGCTGGTCCTTTGTTTTCAGACTACCCCGTTTGAATAAACTACTTCATCCCCTACACATACCCGTTTCTTTAACGCAATTCTTTGTCCTTTGTCTGTTTGATGCAGCAATCGCCTTTCACGATTTTCCCTCCCTTGAGACTTCACAAATCCCTCGGTATAATTATAAAGAAAAGAGGCAACAAAGCTGAATAGGTCAGTTAAGTATGCGAGGTATTTAGTCATTCATACATGAATATGTGTTGTAAATGCTGTTGTGTATTCAAATCGCTTTAGACATCTGAGTTAATTACAATGATTTTGATTTCATTGTTTAAAAATGAATAAGTCATTCAAATTACATACAACCTAAGATACAAATTCACCACCTTAAAGTTTTACCCAACATTAACGCGATATCTCCAATATCAAAAATAATCATAAAATTCCTACTTGGGCATATTTTATGAAAATCTTATCGGTTTTCATAATGTTATCCTCTATCTTAAAGGATATAGTTGTACTGTATTATGGTGCAAATCTTACAGGATTACAACAATGTCTTGTTCAAGATTCTGTTAACATTACCATATATCTTCGTGGGGGTCATACTGCTCATACTTCAGGCAACGATAAGACGTTCAAACACAAACATGATTTTCACAGCGTTCGGGTATAATTAATTTTGTTAAACTTTATCAGTTGAGTGCAAGTCCTGTTGGATATTAATTAGAATGTTATCGCTGAAGGTAATTACTTCAAAATATTTAATAACACAAGTTGCGTTGTTGTGAAGTCACGGTTGAATCTATGATCATTTCAGATTTTGAACTCTAGGGCAAAAATTTGAAGCTGGTTAAGTACTATATAATACAGCGGTGTACCGACGAGGAATTGTGTTTGGTACACATTGAATCGTAACAGTTCGCTGACAAATGGTGCCAAAAGTAATCTATGTTTTTAACCGTTTGGAGTAGGTGAGTGTTAACCTAATTGCTTGTATTTACACCATATACAAATTTCTCTCAGGCTGGTTGTATTTGTAAAGGAATATTCTCAGATTGTTTATTTAGCACAGAGACAGACAGACAGACAGACAGACAGACAGACAGACAGACAGACAGTACAGAGACAGATAGAGATTTGTATTTGTACAAGCTTGCTTCTATTTGTGTGGTCACTAGTGGTCTTGTAACAAGACCTCAGATCTACGTTGGGAGGGTGGCTGAACAAAAGCCGGGGATGGCAGTATCTCTAGCACGCCTTGGGACTATGTGACCTGGGGTAGCTTTTAAAGTTAGCAGAATTGCCCGAGGGTCTAGCACCTCGACTAGGTAGTCTTGGTAGTAAGTAATAAGATTTGTCACGGCGGACTGTCAATTTTACCTCTCCTGATTTGAGAGTATACTTTACTGGCATGGTGTATAGGCGTACCTCCTTCAGTATGTGTGTTGTTTGATGTCGTTGTTGTCGACGTCGTTGTCGTCGTCGTTGTCGCTGTCGCTGTTGTCGTCGTCGTCGTCGTCGTTGTCGTTGTTGTTGTTGTTGTTGTTGTTGTTGTTATTGTTGTTGTTTCTATCGTCGTTTTTGTCGTCAGTGCTTTTTGTGGTTATACAAACATAATGACTATGATTGACTAGTGGAATTCGTCCAAGAAATTAGATTATGAAATATATCAGTGACTCCTTCACACAATCCAAGGTTGTAACTATATAACTTTACTGAAAAATACCAATAATTAGATATTGTACATGTTTACCAGTGGTCGATCTTATCTCTTAGTACTGCAATAACAGGTTTAAATCGTGATCGCCGTTGAGGGAGCTGATTTAGGGTACGGACCGAAAAATCTATCATATTTGAGTTAACATGTATACAGCTACAAAAACATGTTCATTTGCAGCTATTTAGTACAGTTTTAATAGTTACAGTAGTAACTCATTCTGAGGCGTTTCTCAAAGAATTGTACGCCGAAAGCGGGGGGGGGGAGCCGTGGGGGCGCTCTTATTAGAAAATATATAAAGCTACCACAGTCTCTCGCTGTCTCACTTGTTGACTTTAATAGTACTGGAGATCTATAAGTCCAATTTCCTTATGTGCGCCCTCATCGGTTGATTGACTAGCCTTGATTAGACTGATTACACTATTTAAATTCAAACTCTTCGCTAGAGCTAGATTTCTATGCAGACAATTTAACCATGCCAGTGAGACTCTGAAAGACTGTTCTGTCTGTCACCATGACAATTGCATAACACAATCAACAATCAATGTAGACTTTAAGATGTATCGTCTTGTTCAGCCCTATCAGACTTCTTTATAACCGGTGTAAATGAACTGCACGATTTTTGAAAATTTAACCCCTCTGGCCTCGAAAACGGAAAACCATAATGAGACAATTCTACAAATTCTGAAATAATATCAATAATATTAAGTTCACCATTTATCGCAAACCAGAGCTGTTATTTCTTCCGCGACACTAGTCGCGGTGCATCTGTGGACAGTGCTGTAAAAAGGGCTGTGGTTTACAACGATGTAATTTCATTTCCAATTTTTCAACTGTACGGTAGTTTAAAGTGGCATGCGCTGAATTTATAATGATACTACATTCCAGTGTAATATAAATATCGATGCATGTCTTCTATAATATTATTGTGATTGTCTTCTGGCATTGTTTAATAGTACAGTTGATTCAGCATAGTAGGAATTTCCTGAACATTTTTTGATACGTATGATAAATTACGTCATCAGATTGTTTATGACTTATATCTTAATAACACTGAGGTTTCAGGTTTGAGTTCAGTCAATTGCAAGTGATGGTTACGTGTGCTACAGTAAGTACAATAATGTGAGTACCTTTTAAATATGCAGTAAAAACTACGTATAATCCATCCAATGCAGGTATAAACTCAGCCTGTGTGCCTTTAAATACTATTAACGGTTGTATTGAGAGGAGGGCGTGACGGGGGTGTTACTTATTCCATATTATGGAAAGAATACTTTATTGTCAAAGCTATTCAAGAAGAAAGTTCAAAATAACAATATCCCTTTTTTTTAAAGTATAATCCCGTGTCGCCATAAAATTGAGGTTGTGACATCATCACATAGTTCCTGGCGCCGTTATTCAAAAAGATTACTTCACTCCAGGCTCTTTGATTCCTGTTATACAAATGACATGTGAATTATAAATAAAGGTGATGCATATGCATATGATCATGATGCAAAATAAGTTCAACTTGTATTAGCAAATTAAATACAATGGATATTGGGTTGTAATTGTTGATTCTGTGTTGTCGACGTTCCGAACCTCATCAGAATGTCAAGTTTCATAGTTACAACTTACCTGAGGTGGCGCTATGATCAGCCCATTATAGATGTTGAATAATTCCCCTTGAATAACAAGACCCCTTTCCCACGAGTACAATGTATGGGGTATTTCCAAAATAATTTAAATCGAATCACTAATGTAGTCATAGAAGTCGGCGAGAGAATCTCTCCAACGTCTAGGATTTAGTTTATTAAAGTAGAATATATAGAGATCGTGAAATCGAAGATACCGGACGTTGTGTCATTACGCCCTCATCGGCCTTCCCTTTTTAGCGTGTCAATGCGACCCGACACGGCTTATCTTACAGACTATGCATATAATCATATAACTAAGCAAAAAAAACTAACATAGAAAAACGTCCGACTGTGGACTTTGTCCCTTTAACAAATTTTAGCTTAACTCTCAAATGTCGTCAGAATTGATATGTCAAGGATTCAGTGACGTAATTTTTTAGAGTAAAAGAACTATGTATTTTGACGAGTAATGAAATACCATTACATTACATTACATTACATTACATTACATTACATTACATTACATTACATTACATTACAATATGTACAACTCCAAACACAAACACATGATACTATTGATAGGTGATGTGACTGGGCAGACCTCGGTCGGTGTAAATGTGTTTATCTGTCATAAAAGTTTCAGAGTAGCTACAACCCCCCTCCAAAAAATAGTGTGTATGATTTGTGAAAAGCTTCTTCCTTCTGTTTATTCTATTTCTTATAACCATTGATACAGAGCGATGAAATATAACTTTGTATATTTTGGATGAATAAATTATAAATAAATGTCGGTATAGTGGTGAATATGTCAGCTTATCAAATTTCTATAGCCGATTTCCGTCAGAGTAATATTCAGTTCAATAGACTAAGCGTAGAGTTGCTAAAGCACGCCATAGGCTTTGGTGAACAAATACATGTAAGTCTTCGGTTATGTTTTGAAACAATCCAGGCTGGAGGCTTGGCGAATTATGTTAAGTGGCAAAGAGTTCCATAGTTTGGGGGCGACATATGAGAATATGAGTATCTACATAAGTGACTTGTCTGTAATTGTTGCTGCAAGCAGATTCTTGTTGAGAGTGCGACTCGGTGTCAAAGCTTGAGATCTCAAATGATCACAAAAGGTTAAGTCAGTTATACCAGTTTTTTTTTAAAAAAAACGTTCCAGCAGCTTTAACGTTTGCCCAGTTCCATGTCACCATAATTGTTTGAGTTTGGTGTCAAACGCTCGTCGTCGCAAACCAAGTTCTCGAGCTCCTTTACGGCACTGTCGAAACGTGCCGCCCAGATGGACGTCCGTCTTTATTTCGAAGGCGTGTAGCGGCAGAAATAACAGCTCTGGTTTGCGAGAATGCAAGCGCTACGAATAAAAAGAAGCACGAGAAAGATCTCATCTGTAAAGGCGGTATTATATAACAGTGTATATAATGTAAAGGTTCTGTCAGTGACGACTGATGAGGCATGATTGAGTAGCAAGCATACGTAACTGTTTTATTTTAAAACATAAACGACGAAAAATAAACACATGTTTCAGACCGTGTCCGTATGCTGTCGAAGCTTACAAAAAGATATTTATGTTGGGGAGTCTCAATTTCCTATCCATATACTAACCCTAACCCCAACTCCCTAGCTTAATACAAAAATATCTTTCTTGTGTACAGTTGATATGTTCGTCTACATTACATTTCACACTTTAATTTTTTTTTTTTTAAATTAGCCGTAGGAATGTATCTTCAACATTTTTAATTAATTGTTGATTTAGTAATACTGTTCTCTCCTTTATGAATGTATATATAGCCCTACATGAGAGAAAAATCGTGTTTATTTGTTTTCTTCGGTGGACGTGGTTTCAAAGTGTTGTGAACTTGTAAATGCTAATGTTCTGCTTTAATACATACAGATACCCAGTGAAGACGTCGATCCTGCCAATTTACAACTTAATTCGCCTGCGCATGGGCAGAGATGACCTTGTCGTAAATACAAACTTGGCCATGATGCGCTGTAGACGTTACAAGTTTTGGCGTATCCCCCTAGAGGTTTGCAGACACGGAAGGGTCCCAATCCACTTCGGGCACAACAGGCTGGTCTGTCCGCCTTCTGACAATCCATGTCCGTCGTACATGTCTGTGAAACAAGGAAATAATTGTGTTTTTTAAAAGTAGTCGGAAACGAACCAAAGAAACCAAACTGTCTTGACTTACTACATGGTACTTCCATCATGGATGACTAAAGAGAACATTAGGGGTAATACTACATGAAAAATGGGTTTGACATGATGTAATATGTTGCTTGGTAACAATGTACGTTATTCAAATGTCAGTCTTTGCTTAGAAATTCGATAACTAAAATTTGCAAACGTAAGGATTTAATCTCGGTATACCATGTGTCTTACATCAACAGATCTAGAGATGGAAGTTTAGCCTAATCCGGTAAGAAGTATACCATGATATTAGACTAATGCGTTATCAGCCGCTGTTATATGATCTTCATATTTTCCGTGGAACTTGTCGGGGAGAGAGAGAGAGAGAGAGAGAGAGAGAGAGAGAGAGAGAGAGAGAGAGAGAGAGAGAGAGAGAGAGAGAGAGAGAGAGAGAGAGAGAGAGAGAGAGAGAGAGAGAGAGAGAGAGAGAGAGAGAGAGAGAGAGAGAGAGAGAGAGAGGGGCGCAAAGGGGGCAGCGAGCATGTAATTGATTGATCGATCGATCGATCGATTTATTATTTGGTTGGATGATTTATCGATTGTATGAGCGATTTCTATGGTGCAATATAACTTATTTTGTGTGTGATATTAATCAATTCACTCATTGAGTTTTGAGGTGATATACAACTTTTTTCTCTCTTTCCTTGTCTACTTTTCTCTCTTACTAAATAAAGACACCTTGTCCATTATTCTCTTATCTAAATTAAAACACCCCTAATCTTACAATTGGCAAGAGATCACTTACATTAACAGTTAGCTATATCTCTTATCTTCTGGGAGTTTATCACACTAGACAAACAGTCGATCGTGCATAAACAAATAAGAAACTCTTTCTTACTTGTAAGCGATTTCTCGCCAATTGTAAGATTAGGGGTGTTTTGTTTTAGATAAGAGGAGAAGAATGGACACATAAAGAGAGAATTACATGCAACTGAAGAGAGAAAAGTAGGCGAGGAAAGAGAGAGAGAAAAGTTGTATATCACCACAAAACTCAATGAGTGATTGATCAATATCTCACACAAAATAAATTATATTGCACCACAAAAATTGATCATTCAATCGATCAATCATTCAACCAAATAATAAATCAATCAATAAATAGATCGAATGATCGATTAATCAATTACATGCTAGCTGCCCTCTGTAGGCAGACTGACAGGCAGCCAGTCAGAGACACAAGCAGACATATAGACAGACAGACAGACAGACAGACAGACAGACAGAAAAAAGTGCGAGTGTGTGTGTGTATGAGAGAGAGAGAGAGAGAGAGAGGGGGGAGGGACTGAGAGAGGGGGGAGAGGGAGGGGACGAAGACAGAGGCATACAGAGATGGGGGACAGCTGGGAAGGGGATACTTTATAAATACTATAGTAATTGTGATTAAATAAATATGAGTCGACATATATAGACTCAGGAATACAGACTTGAGATTTGCGAAATAACGATAGTGATATATCATTTATATGAATCTAAACACTTTATGAGTTTACTTATAGAATGAAAACCATAGCTTGGAAATATCCTTTGACAATACAGATCGGCTTTGTCCCAATTAAATTGGCCTTGAACTTCGACCAGTTACATCAACAGTAGTGTAGTACACTTTATTAGCAATATTGTGTATTTGTTTATAGGTGGGTATAATGTAGGTGATCACAATCAGACGCAATTTCCATTGATTTTAGATTCACTAACCACAGCATTAACAATTCCTATCCCATGTGTATTGACATCTGTATGTAGATAGTTTCTTCGGGCAAAACTAATTTGGATTAATGTACGGAATTAAATGTTGATCTGGATTATTTACTCGTTTTTATCTACCCGTGCAAATGTCGTCCTATACAGATACAAAAGCGCGCCTGGTAGGTGCTATGCACGAAAATTTAGCCCTAATATAAATACATGTCTACGATCCGAGCGTCAAACCGAGACTGCCAAAATAAAGACGATAGAATGATTTCAATAAGGCGGCGCCATATATTTCACATCTCACAAAACACGTTTGTTACGAATACACACAATACAAGGCCCTGAAAGCGCACACGCACGCACGCACGCACGCACGCACAGGAAATGTTATTTTGTCTCAATATGAACTCAAATAAACAGTTCTGTGTTTTAACTTCTTTCATTCGACGGTGATGTTGATTTGTGTTCAAAGTGATAAAATGTATCATTTGATATTCTGGCACGTTATCAGTTTCTACATTTTATTTTATATAATTCTAACAAAAATCCCTTGTCTGAGACATAAAAAACATCGTGGCACCTAATTGAAACTCTATAGTCACTTTTCTATAGTCACTCTGGTTTGGTAGTAAAAAAAACATTGTGCTGCCTAATTGAAACGCTATAGTCACTCTGGTTTGGTAGTAAAATAATATTGTGTTGCCTAATTGAAACGCTATAGCCATTCTGGTTTGGTAGTAAAAACATTGTTTTGTGTAATTGAAACTCTATAGTCACTCTGATTTGGTAGTAAAAAACACTGTGTTGCCTCTTTGAAACTCTATGGTCACTGGTTTTGGTAGTAAAAAAACATTGTGCTGCCTAAATGAAACTATAGTCACTCTGGTCTGTTAATAAAATACACTGTGTTGCCTAATTGAAATTCTACAGTCACTCTGGTGTAGTAGTAAAAAAACATGGTTCGGACCCCCCCCCCCCCGCACCCACCCCTTCAGTTCAACAGACGAAATTGTTTGTTGGTTAATTCTTGAAATACAATGTAAAATTTTCCCCAAATGGTGACTTTTTTACTGTGTCCAATTTCATGACCATATTTTACCCAAAAAAATTCTCACTGATGACGTTTGTTGATAATCCGATTCTGAATATAATCTTGCCTTCTTACATATAATCCTGGCAGCCGCGGGCACCATACGCCATCGCCATTAATTATTCAGAACCCTTTATTTGCCTGTGTTCTTGAAAGTGTGTGTGACCGCACCAAACCCAAGGTTGTGCGATAATCCGGTTTTGCACTCTAAAAGACGACACCATGTACCAAAGTCTAGTCTGAAAGGATTCCCCGTCAGGTTGGTCAACAATATAAACGCACTTTACTGCCAAAATGCCCCCACCCTCCCCACCCCCACCACAAAACAATTTTTAAGCTAAATACACCCAGGTCATTGCAAATGTCTGAAATTTACGACAATCTCGGAATTGGCGAGATTGAAAATAGACTGCTGTCAACATTCAGTAATTCCGAATTAATACACGAAAGTGGAATTCAACCTTTTTTTCCTGTACATGCTGTAAAGCAAAGAACTGTGGATTTTTTTGTGTTAGTTGCCATAAAGCACAGATATAAAGTGGCACAAACTGTATGTGTTTACGAGCTGGTTGACTCGAGTGAAAATACTTGCATATATTATACATTATTCCCAAAATATTTGTCTTCGTTCAGCCAAAGAAAATACGAGTGACCCAAGGCCTAATAAAAAAATTATGTGGTTCCGATTACACTCAAATTTAGATGATGTGGGGTAGGTAGACTTTTTACTGTATTATATGAATTATTTTTTCATGTCTAGTTCAGGGTTTCCACTGTTTTCCAAGTGGTCTCTGTGTTGTTTATTTCTTATTATCAGATGTACAGCCATTACAGATTGGAAGAATAGTTTTATATTGTCTTTTTAAATTGATGTCAGTTTCCTCTTCCACTATTTCTCGTGAGACTTTTGCGATTTTTTCTCGAATACGTAAAAAAAAAGTTTAGGGTTGACAGTGAAAAACTAGGTGGGGTCGGGTAACCGGAACCAAACAATTATTTTTTTAGGCCAAAGGGGCCCTTGTCACTCGTCTAGCGACTCGTAGTGACAACCCTTAGGTTACACGTATTTTCCAGTTGAATAAAGAAAAATATTGGAAAATGATATCATTAAACCAGCGCCAGTAATATAAAAAAAACAATCGGTGAAATGAACGACAATTTTGACCGATTTGACTCATATTTCGAACACAGCAGAACCAATGACGTAGACGCGCGTTGTCGTGACGTAGAACGACCAGAGTATATACTCCATATTTTTGATGGCCCTGGCTAGTGCAACTACAGTCTACTATAACAATAATACTAGTATAGGGTTCATATCGATGATACATGCCTTCGATGTTACTGAAATCGTATTCCGGCCTGTCAGCACACTTGATAGAATCGTAATATAGCAGTTCCTTCCACATTCCAGTATACTCCTAATAACTTACCCCTTACGTCATCAAATCGTTTTAACTCTACCAATAGCAAGTGTCATTTCAGTACTTAGAACACAACAGTAATGTGAATTTTAATCTACACCTAATATGTGGCGATTGATAGAATAACCCCACCCCACTCCACCCAATTCAACCCCCGGAGTGGTGGTGGTGGTGGTGGTGGTGGTGGTGGTTGTGGGGGGGGTTAACTCGGCTGTGTAATGGCACAGATAAGTAACACATGTTACTTATCTGTGGTAATAGGTACAGGTGTACCCAGGCGAATATCTAATTACAAACAAAAACGCTAAAAAGTTCAACAGTAAGGGTCAAAAGTCTACATTTTTCGCTTTTTAAGTTTTTCAGGTAAGATTTGAATACACGTGTTTATGAATGATTTACGAATATGTAAAACCTTATCATCTACATAGTAATCCATGAGAAAGTTTACATGACGTATATTTCGTCGCGATGTGTTGAGAATATTACTACCATTTCTTTAATAAAGTGTGGGTGTGGTTTTTTTTTCAGTTTCGTGTACAGTACTGCCTGTTTTATATTGATGTTCAGTGGCTCTATATTGACACAACCATGCAGAAAGCAATACGAAACTGTACATGCTGCTATACTTTAAGATAGCAAGATTTAACTCATTTAAATAAAATGTGGCAAGAAAATGTGTTGATTCAAAGTGCCACAATGTAGACATTAAATGAGGAAATCAAAACATTGGCACCTGCGTGGCTGCGCGCGTCTAGTTGGAGTACCTTTGAATGGTTTGTTATTTAGACAAAATGTAACAAAAAATGTGATCAAGCTATGATAAAGTGTAATGTACAATGTTTTATTTGTTTATGCGTTGATGTATCAAACACAGCCAGTAAACGCTAATATGTAACGGGCTATATACATTAAACGTAAATCATAATAACAATTTGCAATTCAGAATGCCATGAATTGGACAATTTCACATGATTTTGACGTCGTACAGAAAGAAAATTTACTTGATTTTCACGACGTCAAAGTAGAAGGAATTATCTTACAATTGTTGACATTAACACTTTCAAATTGTTGTTACCGTGACGTCAAGGAAATTATATAAATGCGCCGTTGATTTCACCTCTTTAAATCCTCATCACGTTAGACGATTATGTAGGAAATCGAAGTAAGTCAGACATAACCCACGTTCTGATGAGATACGTATGCATATGGTACACATAAGTTGTGTAATTAAAGACTAAAACATTTGGGATATGAGTCACGTTTGGATAATCAAGCAATTTGGTTATCCACTTTTTATTGAACACTGGGTACGATGGAATCGACATGGTAGGTGGGTGGCTCGGAATCTAATAAAGTTGCCGGCTCGAGCCTGATCGCTGCCGCCGTTTGTCCTTGAATGGCTAAAATCTTTTGACAAGATTTGAACCATGGTTGTGCCCCAGTCAACCCAGCAATATCATTGGGAACTGGTAGGATAGAGGTTGCTTAGTGAAGGATTTAGTCCAATGCGCTTAGGGTGGCCCTATTCTTTCTGTTTCTCATTACCCGACCGACCCAAATCAAGTTTTAAGCTCCGACATCAAAATAAAAAAAAATATATTTTCCCCCGCCCTTACTATTAGCGGAAATATTTGCAAAAATACGTAAATGTCTGGACTGTCGATGCCAACTACAGTCATGGTGGCGGAGACGACACTTGTTCACGAATAGAGCATGACGGAAGTCATTCAAGTAGGGTAGGACTGAGAGCATGCCAGTTGTGTTGAGAAGCTTGGAAAGGGCTTGTTACCAGGAATCCAATAAAAAGTAGATAGAGAGGATGAAGGAGAGAGGCAGAGAAAAGTGAAGAAGATGATTTCTTATTTTTGTACTTTCATTAAATCGAACGACCGACCTTATAATTAGTTGCCATGAAATAGTAATGAGAAACATAAAAAATAGGGTCATTCTTATAGAAGCTGCAATGGGTTGTCTGTTGAGTCTTGACGGTACAGGACAGTTGTGCCGGTACATATCTGAGTGTGCCAGGGGTACACGCTATTCGTTGTGTCATTGTATAGTCCTGTGATGTGATAGAGAGGCTGTGGTACAAGTCAATTAAACGAAAAAGAATGATATGATGCCAAAGGGGAGCAAAAGCGTAATATTCAGAGTGAATGAGCCTAAATAATCATCAGATCGTGAGAGACATGTCCGGGTCCGCGGAACCCGCGGTTGGTTTCCGTCCGTCCTATTGTCACAGATAACTAACACACTGTGCTATAGTACCATATACAATATGTACATCGACAATTTTCAAGCACACAAAGGCCAGGCTTACGTGTCAACGACCCTTATCAGCGCAGACTTAGATCGTACTATCATATTCCGTGCCGTTGGCGAACTATGACGTAAAAAAAAAATCGATTTTGTGATGATTGTAAAGTTTTTAAAGTCAAGTTGGAAGACATGCATTTTAAGGGTATAATATGTACGACACAACTGCCGAAGTTGAACGCCTTTCTTGGATTACGATTAGATTGCAGCGTGAATGAATATCAACAACGCACGTCTTTGAAATAAACATTTTATGACAGTGAAAATTTGTTGTCAATCGCAGCAAATATAATATTTATAATATTTTTTACAGAGGTAGGAGAGCAAGAGAGATAAGAGAGAGCGAGAGAGAGAGGGAGAGAGCGAGAGAGAGAGAGAGAGAGAAAAAAAAAAGATAAAGAAAGAGAGAGAGAGTGAGTGAGAGAGAAGATAGCAAAAAGTACAAAGTATTTGATACTTCGTATGTCATGAATGTGTGATGACATAATTATAAATACAGTACTTCGTCTAGCACGTTAACGAGAGAGAGAGAGAGAGAGATACATACATACATACATACATACATCCATACATACATACATACATACATACATACATACATACATACATACATACATACATACATACATACAGAGGGGGGAAGGGAGGAAGGGAGGGAGACAGAAAAAAAAAAACCTGTGTCCCCTATTGAGTTCAGTTTACTGGAGTTTTTAATACATGTACTGCGTTCGGAAAAAATAAAAGGCGATCACTAACGAAGTGCCCACAAAAACATCTCTGATTGGCATTGTATCCGACGCGTTGGCGCTCCATTGTTTATAATGAGGAATAAAAAATGAATGTATTGTCGGCACTATCAAAAGAAGTGTTAAACAAAAGATAGTGGGGCCAATGTAGCACATCCCTGTAAAGACGGTTTCCCGTATGCATAGAAGCTCATTAACGACAGCTGGTACCGGTACCCCAGTTACCGCGGAAACCGGGGGCGGAACCGCTAACTCGAAATGGACTTCTTCCCCAAAACGATCTTACTTTTAATGGACTCCCCTAATACAGATATCTTAAAAAAATGTAGTCAAATCGGGAAATGGAAGAATTTTCGATTTTAGTAAATGCATGACACTGTACTGATATGTAGATATATTTAAATGTTAATAAAAGAGCATTTGTGCCACTTCTTACTGGTTTTGTATTCATAGTCAGTACTACATTTGAAATTGATTGTGCTGTCTGAGTCCGAGGCATAACCAAAGGAGTTTATAGTCACTGTGTTTGTTTTATCCTACATTGAATTGAATTGTCGATCTCGCCCCTTACCGTCGCGTTGGTGCGAAACTCGATAAGCCAGCACAACAATTGTTAAACCAAGAAGGTATTATAATCCACAACATGAACCCTGATATTTTGATGATTTTAAAGGGTGTTAGTTTAAAATGTCTTCGTTCAAAATATTAGGTATATATCGGTTTATTGAAGGGTTTATCAATTAAAATGGAACAAAGCTGGTTTTCCTTCATGACTACTAAATGTTAGATTTTGAGGGCTGTTTATGCAATCTTTGTTTTTCAAGTTTTTGTTTGTTTGTTTTCGTTTTTCGTGGTGGCGGTTGTCGCCGTCGTCGTCGTTGTTGTAATTGTTAAATATTATGTATAATATCTGGGTCAACTTGGGGGAAATTTATTCCATTACGGTAAGCCATGCCATGCTCACGAGCAGTGGGGGTGAGGGTGTTTGAGCGTCGTTGGTAATACTGGATTCGTTTTCGTAGCATTGCGGACCCCGAGGCGCTTGTATGGGATTCGGTCAGCTGAGGCGTTGTAGCATATATATATATCAGCGTGTTGTAATAACATACACTAAATATTTCAACAACTGCTTATCTCCTATATATCTCCCAGCATGATTCCCTTCCTCCAAAGTGTGATGGCTCAGAGGGAAAACGTCCTATTGAAGCTCATTTATATAAAACCCCTTACAAAGTTTAAAATTTAAAAAATTATTTATTTAGCCAACAGGCATTACAGTGTTAGAGGAAACCTACGTTGTTCTGTAGTCAAATTGAACGACACTCTTCTTACTTACAGTCGTAATTTTCAAACCCTGAATGGGTTCGAACCCCGACCGCAGTGGTAAACGGCAAGCGGTTTAACCACTCGGGAACCCCTAAATATACAAAGTCTGTCTGAACTGTCGGCTCGGCTTTATCCAAATACATGTGACTGAATGTGTATAGTGGACATAACAGTAGACGAACTTGCAAATCAGCCGCTATCGATCGTGATTATTTTTGAATTTGCATTATTAGAAATGTAGTAACATTCAAATAGAAATATGAATATAAATTATCAAACATTGTTGTCAATTACTGTAGCCTTGGTTACCCTGACCCATGACCCCCGGCCATGACCCTTGTATCCCAAGATCTTCCGATCGATCACACCAGCTTGAGTATATGTTGTCGTTGCCGTACTATTACAGCTAAAATGATGTTGGTTTGGTGTTTCACTGATGGGACATTACATTTTTGGACACATAGACATACTTCAACTCTAGATTAACGATAGCAGAAGCATAACAAATACACATCAGGATCCTTTCCCCGTTCATATTGAACTGTGATAAGCATTGCTATTCTTTGACTGTTCAATAAAACAGGCTTCTAATGAAAATACATATTACACACGGACTTGATGATTTGAATGGCTGCAATTGTTTATTTTCTAACTGATAATCAACATATATCAACTTGATTATTTCTACATCCCCATTGTGCGCGGCACCCTATGTAATTTTTTCTTTTGCATTAGAAGTTGTCTGAGTGTGTATAAAAATGTCATCTTACATGAGTGAAACCAAACCAACATCATTTTAGCTGTAATCTATCAATAATATCCCCGTTCTTCGAATCTGAGCCTTGTCAGTTTGGATTGCACATAGGCTATTACTTTGCAATTAAAAGCTTGAGCATGCGGTGGAAATTTCTTGACAAGAAATACTGTCAGGAATCGACTGGGAATTGTAAAGGAATTTTACATTCTGTAAGGAATGGACTATGAATTGTACATCTATGAAGTTATTCTGTTTAGGCACAGGGAGCCGAGTCTTACCTAGTTATGTTTACGACAAAGCAAAAGCAAACAAATAACAACAAAAACAAACATATCAACGCCAACAAAAAAGAAACACGTGTACGGCGAATTTTTTACGAGAATTACAATACATCACCTTGTGTAATCACCCAGTATATTGATGGAATGTTTCTCATGATTCTGTTTGTTTGTTTGTTTGTTTGCTTGTTTGCTTGTTTGTTTGTTTTCTCGTAAACATATTTTAGTTAAGCTTAGGCTCCCTTAGGCAGCACATACACGAATAAGTTGTACGTGATCCATCTTTGTTTAGCCTTATGGAAGTCAGGTAAATCCTTCTCTAAGCCGTGGTGCTAAAATAATTACGTGCGAATGACGCGCCTGCCACTCATGAACAAATAGTCTAGAGGCAATTTAAAGTTGGTACGGTAGAAAATCAAAACATATTGGTTAGATATCCATATATTTGAAGACTAGTAATTGGCGGAAATTGTATGATTATTATCTGATGTTTGAGGTTGATAAACTCTTTAGATTTTCGTGTTTGTATTGTCTTCATCAAATGTTTCTGATCTAGCCTGCCTTCTTTTCTACCCGTGAAGTATGCGCACATGCAGTGTTCATTTGTCCCTCGTAATCATGGTATGCTGTTGTCTAATAAGTTAAATATGAGTAGGATTGGGTTGAGATGGGATGAGTTGGGTTGGGTTGGAATAGGATGGGGTTGGGTTGGGTTGGAATAGGATGGGGTTGGGTTGGGTTGGGCTGAGATGGGATGGGATGAGTTGGTTGGATGGGTTGAAATGGGATGAGATGGGATGAGTTGGGCTGGGTTGTATGTGTTGGATTTGGTTTGGTTGGGTTTGGTTGGGTTGGGTTGGGTTGAGATGACAGATGACCGAAATACAAGACAACATATATGTTCTTCTGTTTATGACAGTACTGCTGTGCTAAGATAGATTCTTGTTTGTTTGACAGTTTCATGTTACTGTGACCCACTTTTTAATTTTCACAGCATAAAACGGGTTCATAAGATATTTGAGAATAATTCAGCAAATAGCATGTACATAAACGTAACCGCCAATTATCTAAACAATCGTCAAAGTGTAAATATTTAATACT